>NW_022439106.1:0-10641 GCF_009761245.1 Sapajus apella
GTTGTTTGTAATAATCTCTGATGATGGTTTGAATTTCTGTGGAATCTATGGTGATATCCCCTTTATCGTTTTTTATTGCATCAATTTTGTTATTCTCTCTTTTCTTTTTTATTAGTCTGGCTAGTGTCTGTCTATTTTGTTGATGTTTTTAAAAACCAGCTCTTGGATTTATTGAGTTTTTGAAGGGTTTTTTGTGTCTCTATCTCCTTCAGTTCTGCTCTCATCTTAGTTATTTCTTGTCTTCTGCTAGGTTTTGAGTTTTTTTGAATTTGCTCCTCTAATTCTTTCAATTTTGATGCTAGGGTTTCAATTTTAGATCTCTCCTTGCTTCTCATGTGGGCACTTATTGCTATATATTTTCCTCTAGAGACTGCTTGAAATGTGTCCCAGAGATTCTGGTATGTTTTGTCTTCATTCTCGTTGGTTTCGAAGAACATCTTTATTTCTGCCTTCATTTCATTGTTTATCCAGTCAACATTCTACAGCAAGTTGTTCAGTTTCCATGAAGCTGTGCGGTTCTGAGTTAGTTTCTGCATTCTGAGTTGTAACTCTATTGCACTGTGGCCTGAGAGACCCTTGTTATGATTTCCATTCTTTTGCATTTGCTGAGGAGTGATTTATTTCCAATTATGTGGTCAATTTTAGAGTAGGTGTGATGTGGTGCTGAGAAGAATGTATATTCTGTGGATTTGGGGTGGAGAGTTCTGTAAATGTCTATTAGGTTTGCTTGGTCCAGTCTGAGTTCAGGTCCTGGATATCCTTGTTAATTTTCTGTCTGGTTGATCTGTCTAATATTGACAATGGGGTGTTAAAGTCTCCCACTATTATTGTGTGGGAGTCTAAGTCTCTTTGTAAGTCATTAAGAACTTGCCTTATGTATCTGGGTGCTCCTGTATTGGGTGCGTATGTATTTAGGATTGTTAGCTCTTCTTGTTGCATTGATCCTTTTACCATTATGTAATGTCCTTCTTTGTCTCTTTTGTTCTTTGTTGCTTTAAAGTCTATTTAATCAGAGATTAGAATTGCAACGCCTCCTTTTTTTTTCCTCTCCATTTCCTTGGTAAATCTTCCTTCATCCCTTTATTTTGAGCCTTTGTGTATCCTTGAATGTGAGATGGGTTTCCTGGATACAGCACACTGATGGGTTTTGGCTTTTTATCCAATTTGACAGTCTGTGTCTTTTGATTGGTTCATTTAGTCCATTTACATTTAGGGATAATATTGTTATGTGTGAATTTGATACTCCCATTTTGATGCTAGCTGGCTGTTTTGTTCGTTGGTTGATGCAGATTCTTGATTGTGTTGATGTTCTTTACCATTTGGTATGTTTTTGGAGTGGCTGGTACTGGTTGTTCTTTTATGTATGTAGAGCCTCTTTCAGGAGCATGTGTAAAGCACCTCTGGTGGTGATGAAATCTCTGAGTACTTGCTTGTTCGCAAAGGATTTTATTTTTCCTTCACTTATGAAGCTAAGTTTGGCTGGATAGGAGATTCTGGGTTGAAAGTTCTTTTCTTTAAGGATGTTTAATATGGGCCCCCACTCTCTTCTGGCTTGTAGGGTTTCTGCTAAGAGATCTGCTGTGAGTCTGATGGGCTTCCCTATGTGGGTAACCTGACCTTTCTCTCTGGCTGCCCTTAGCATTTTCTTCTTCATTTCAACCCTGGTGAACCTGACTATTATTTGCCTTGAGGTTGCTCTTCTTGAGGAATATCTTTGTGGTGTTCTCTGTATTTCCTGGACTTGAATGTTTGCCTGCCTTGCTAGGTTGGGGAAGTTTTCCTGGATAATATCCTGAAGAGTATTTTCCAGCTTGGATTCATTCTCTTTGTCACATTCAGGTACGCCTATCAGACGTAGATTAGGTCTTTTCACATAGTCCCACATTTCTTGGAGACTTTCTTCATTCCTTTTTACCCTTTTTTTCTCTAATCTTGCCTTCTCTTTTTATTTCATTGAGTTGATCTTCGACCTCTGATATCCTTTCTTCTGCTTGGTCAATTCAGCTGTTGAAACTTGTGCATCCTTTGCGAAGTTCTCGTGTTGTGTTTTTCCGCTCCATCAATTCACTTATATTCCTCTCTATGTTGTCTATTCTCGTTAGCATTTCGTCAAATCTTTTTTCAAAGTTCTTAGTTTCTTTGCATTGGGTTAGAACATGTTCTTTTAGCTCACTGTAGTTTCTTAGTACCCACGTTCTGAAGTCTGATTCTGTCATTTCATCACACTCCTTCTCCATCCATCCTTTTTCCCTTGCTGGTGAGGAGTTGTGATCCATTGTAGGAGGAGAGGTGTTCTGGTTTCGTGTGTTTTCATCCTTTTTGTGCTGGTTTCTTCCCATCTTTGTGGGTTTATCCACCTGTTGTCTTTGTAGTTACTGACTTTCAGACTGGGTCTCTGAGTGAACTTCCAGTTTGTGGATGCTGAATTTACTGCTTTTTCTTAGCTTTCCTTCTAACAGTCTGGCCCCTCTGCTGTAGGTCTGCTGAGGTCCACTCCAGGCCCTGCTTGCCGGGGGATCACCTGCAGCAGCTGCAGAACAGTAAGAGTTGCTACCGGTTTCCTCTTCTGCTATCTTTGTCCCAGAAGGATGCCCGCTGAATGTCAGTCTGTTCTCTCCTTTATGAGGTGACTCTTTGGTTATACGGGGGTCAGGGAGCTGCTTGAGGAGACAGTCTGTCCTTTATTGGAGCTGAAGCCCTGAGCTGTGAGCTCCGTTGTTCATTCAGAGTTGCTGGGCAGATATGTTTAGGTCTGCTGCAGCAGAACTCATAAACTCCCTTCCCCCACCCCAAGTCCTCTGTCCCAGGGAGTTAGGGCTTTATTTATGAGTTTCCATTGTGCTGCTGCCTTTTTTTTTTTCTTTCAGGGTTGCCGTGCCCAGCGAGGAGGCAGCCTAGTCACTGTCTGCCTGCAGAGGCTTTGCTGAGCTGCTGTGGGCTCCACCCAGCTGCCATGTAATCTTCCCTGCTGTCCTGTTTATATGGGTGTATTTAGAAATGCCTTGGCAATGGTGGCCCCCGTCTGTTATTGCGGACTCTGTCTGTAGTGGCAGGTGTCCTCGGCAACAATGGGTTGTCTCAGCAACGGTGGGCTGCCTCAGTGATGGTGAGACTGCCTCCGTAATGGTGGAGTGTCTCAGTAATGGCGGTCGCCCATCCCCCACAGAGTTGGACCCTCCCAGGTTCAGCTGTGCTTGCTGTGAAACTCAACCCACAGCATTTTCAATTACTGTTTTTTTTTGTCGGGGGGGGGGGGGGGGGGGTGGGTCCAGCCGAACCTGATCACCTGGCTCCCTGACTCAGATTCTTTTTTTTTTTGTTTTTTTTGAACGGTTGACTCTCTCCCTGACAAAAAGATGCCAGGATCTCCTGTGAACAGTGGCACTGAGGTTCCTGGTGGCTTTTTTGCCTAGGAATCTCCTGGCCTGGCTCGCTATTTCAGATGAATGGTCGACTCTGCTGTCTCAGGCTCCAATCGCCCGCTAAGAGGGCACCCGGGCCAGTGTCTTTTGTACGGAGAGCTGCCGTGCCAGGGTGCGGGCAAAGCAGCTGTATGGGCCTAAACAGCCGTGCCAGTCAGAACTGCTGTGCTTGCGACCCGTGGGGCTCCTCCGCCTGGAAATCTCCTGGTCTGTGGGCAATGAAAATCAGTCTGGAAATGCGGCATCCACTCACTCTCTGCACTTTCACTGGGAGCTGTAATCCTGAGTTGTTCCTAGTCAGCCATCTTCCTGGAAGAGACCGCCTGTGTTTTTTAAAAACAACCCTTTCAAAGAAGGTTAGTAGTAGATAACTGTCTTATAACGTAATGTTTGTATAAATGTATTCTGCAACATTTACTGTGTGCTTGGCACTGTCGTAGGTATTGGAGATAGAGCAGTGCACACAAGACAGGTGGAAAGCCCTGCTCTTGTAAGTACATTTTATGGGGAAGACAAATAAGACAGATGTGAAATATGCAGGTGCTAGATCATAGTGTGCGCTTAGCAGAACAAATAAACCAGGGAAGGAGAGGGAAAACGTTGAGGGTACATCGAACGCTGAAAGTTAGGTAGGCTGGTCAGAAGAAGGAATCTCTGAGAAGGAAACATTGAGCACAACACTGGAAAGAGGGAAAAGAGGAGCCCTACTGGGGGAGGTTACAGCCAGGGGTGGGGGAGTGGGTAGGAGGTGCTGAGTGTACCTGGGGGACCAGGACAGAATGAGTAAGGCCAGGGAAGTGGGGAGAGATGCAAGAAGTGTGAGGCCCGGCCCTGTGGGCCTGTGCGATGCTTTAAGTTCTCTGACTTTACTCTGAGTGAGATGGGATGCCAGTGGTGGGCTTCTGGCAGAAGAGTTGCATGGTCTGTCTTCCCTTTCAGCTGAAACTCTTTTGTTTCTCTGTTTAGAGTAGAGTGTAGGTTGGCAAGGGCAAAAAGTTGGGGCGGAGGCTGTTTTGTTCTTCGAGGTAAAATCTGATGATAGTTTGGCCCAAACTACGTCCAAAACCTGACGAGTCCTCGCGCTTCTGGAAGTGTATAATCAATTACACTTCTGGAAGTATTAGGATTGCTGAGATTCTGGATGGATTTTGAAGATGGAGTTGGCAGATTTTCTGATGGGCTGGATGGGGTATATGAGAAACAAAGGTGCTCAAGATAAGATCAAGATTTTAGACCTGAATAATTTAAGGGACAAAGTCACCATTAACAAGGAGAGACTGAAAGAAAAGCAGGTTTTGGAGGAAAGGCAGGAGTTAAGATTTGGACACCTGATGTTTTTCCTTTAAACATCCAGGTGGAGACATTGGTGAGGCAGCTGGGTCTATGCTCCTGCAGCCCAGAGCCAAGGCCAGGGCTAGTGCAAATCTTGGAGTTATCAGCAGATGGGTGACATCTGAAACCACAAGGTGAGTGATACTGAGCAAAGAATAACTTTAGGTAGAAAACAGAAAGGAGTCAACTGTAGACATCTGTGAGATAGAGAAACCACCAAAGGAGACTGGGGAGGAACAGAGATGTTTCAGGGGAGGGTGGGGTCCTGGGAACCAATAAGGAAATCATTTCAAGGAAGAGAGAGAGTGACCAATTGCGTTAGATGATGTTGATGGATTAAATGAGATGAGGACAGAGGATTGATCATTGGGTTTAGTGATGTGGAAGTCACGGTGACCTTGGCAAGACAGTTTTGATGGTATAGGGAGAGAAACTGAGGATAATAGTGTAAGCCAGTGCCACAAGGTGTTTGCAGTAAATGGAGGGAAAGATGGGGAGGTAACTGGGGTTGGGAGGTAGGGTCAACAGAGTGGGTTTTAAATGTTTTTTATTTTAAGGTGGGAAAAATTATAGCGTGGGCCGGTGCTAAGTCATATAAAAGTATTAGTCTGGTAGTGCTTAGGACACAGTATAATAGTGAGTGTCTGGCACATAGTAGCTACTCAACAAAAGTCATTTAAAAATTTAAGTAAAAAATTCAGTAATATTTTCTCCTTTCTTCTATTATATTATCCCTTCTGACAAAATTTGCCTTTCCTGTGTTTCATTTACACAGGGTAAATATTAGGTAGGACTTGTCTGAAAGTCTCTTTGATACTAGGATGTCTAAGAGCACTTCAGCCCCACTCTCAGTGATAGCTTCCATTAATTAGGGAGCATCTATTCAATCCCTTTCTCTCTCCTGGCATGCAATGTAGTCATAGGGTGACCAGCCATTCTATTCTGCCTAGGGCTGTGCCAGTTTAACTACTGAGAATCTGTGCTGCAGGAACCTGCTTAGGTCAGGGCAAGTTGTATGGGTAGATTAACTAGATATAGGGCCAATCTATCTGCACTTTGACAGACAGCACTACTTTAGCTGGGTGAAATGCCTCAGCATGGGCACTAGTACTAAGACCCTCATAAATAGGGGGAGCTGCTATTGTTCTTTCTCATTCTTGATTCCTTGTACCCATGTTCCATGCTATTGGCCCTGAAGGTGCTTCTTCAGAAGTTCCTGTGGGGGGTGTGTGTGTGTAGAGGAATAGCCCTAAAGCTTTGTTTGACTTCAATGCTTCTCTTCTCTGGTGTGCAGCTTGCCTGATGCAGGACAAGGAGTTGAAACTATCCTCTCAGCTCTCTGATTTAGGAATACCCATCTACATCGCCCAGTCCAAGCCCTGCACATGCCCAATGTCTTAACTTGTCAATGAGGTTACTTTCTTGTAGATCACTCTTTGTCCAAAGACATTCTGACATCATTATTAGAACATCTGCAATGAAATTAACTAGAGACATTCTACCAGTGAAAATATGCATACCGGTGAAAATATAGTATACCTTGGGGTATAATGGATCATTTTAAAGTGTGTATCATAAGGAGAAGATTGTGATAATAATTTTTGTCATTTAAGATTTTGAAAGCCAAATGGCAATCAAAGGTATCATATTTTCATGTGTTACTGGTGGTTTGTTACTAATGGAAAGGACTACTTTATTACATTTAAAAAAATTATTTTAGAGGGAAAAAACTTAAAAATAGGAGACAAGGCAGTTGTTTTTCCATAGGACTATATAAATAATTAGCGGTTTAGGAACAGCTCAGGATTGCAGCTCCCAGTGAAAGCGCAGAGGGTGAGTGGACACTGCATTTTTATTGCCCACAGACTAGGAAATTCCCAGGCGGAGGAGCTCCACAAGTCACCAGCGCGGCTGTTTTGGCCAGTGCAGTTGTGCCAGCCGGCACCGCTGCTTTGCCTCATGCAGCTGCTTTGTTGGCGCCCCGGAGCAGCGGTTCTCCATACAAAATACACCGATCCGGGCACTCTTTTGGCTGGCGATTGGAGCAATGGGAAGTCACCCATTCGTCTGTTTAAAAAGGAGACTGAGCAGGGAGCCAGGACAGTAGATTCCAGGGCAAAAAAGAGTGCTACGAATCTCAGTGCTGCTGTTTAAGCCAGCTCAGTGAGTCACCGCATCGGAAAAAACACACACTGCAGTCCCTTTTAAACAGGCGACTGGAACACCAACTTAAAAAAAAAAAAAAGGCTCTGAGGCAGGGAGCCAGGCGATCAGGCTTGGCTGCTCCCATCCCCACAAAAGAACAGCAATCAGAAACTCTCTGGATTGAGAGTTTCACAGCAAGCACAGCTGAACCCGGGATGGTCTAGCTCTGTGGGGGAAGGGCGGTCTGCCATTACCAAGGCAGCCCGCCACTACGGAGGTAGTCAGCCAATGCTGAGGCAGCCCGCCGTTGCCAAGGTAACCCGCCATTGCTGAGGCAGCCCACCATTGCCAAGGCAACCCGACACTACAGAGATACCCCACCTTAACAGAGGCGGGCCACCATTGCCGAGGCAGTTCTAACTACACCCATATAAACAGGACTGCAGGGAAGTTCACTCAGCAGCCGGGCAGAGCCCACAGCAGCTCAGCAAAGCCTCTACAGGCAGACAGTGACAAGGCTGGCTCCTTGCTGGACAGGGCAGCTCTGAAGGAAAAAAAAAAAAAGAGAGAAGGCAGCAGCATAACCGAAACTCATAAAGCCCTAAATCCCTGGGACAGAGCGCCTGGGAAAAAAAAGCAGTTTATGAGTTATGCTGCAGCAGACATAAACGTACCTGCCCAGCAGCTCTGAATGAACAACGGAGCTCACAGCTCAGCATTTGAGCTCCTATAAAGAAGAGACCGTCTCCTCAAGCAGCTCTCTGACCCCTATATATCCAAAGAGCCACCTCATAAAGGGGAGATCATATTGACACTTGGCGGGTATCCTTCTGGGAAAAAGATAGCAGAAGAAGAAAACTGGTAACAACCCTTACTGTTCAGCAGCTGCTGCAGGTGAACCCTAGGCAAGCAGGGCCTGGAGTGAACCTCAGCAGACCTACAGCAGAGGGGCCAGACTGTCAGAAGGAAAACCAAGAAACAGAAATAACCTCATCATCAACAAACAGAACGTCCACTCAGAGACCCAATCTGAAAGCCAGCAACTACAAAGTCAAAAGGTGGATAAATCCATAAAGATGGGAAGAAACCGGCGCAAAAAGGATGAAAACACCTGAAACCAGAACACCTCTCCTCCTACAAGGGATCACAACTCCTCACCAGCAAGGAAACAAGGTTGGATGGAGAACGAGTGTGATGAAATGACAGAATCAGACTTCAGAAGGTGGGTAGTAAGAAACTTCTGTGAACTTAAAGAACATGTTCTAACCCAATGCGAAGAAACTAAGAACCTTGAAAAAAGATTTGACGATATGCTAACTAGGATGGAAATATAGGAGATAGAAAATACAAAGGAATATAAGTGAATTGATGGAGCTGAAAAATGCAACACGAGAACTTCGCGAAGCATGCACAAGTATCAACAACCGAATTGACCAAGCAGAAGAAAAGATGTCAGAGTTCGAAGATCAACTCAACGAAATAAAACGGGAAGGCAAGAATGCAGAAAAAAGGGTAAAAAGGAATGAACAAAATCTCCAAGAAATGTGGGGCTATGTGAAAAGACCTAATCTACGTTTGATAGGCGTACCTGAACGCGACGAAGAGAATGAATCCAAGCTGGAAAATACTCTTCAGGATATTATCCAGGAAAACTCCCCCAACCTAGCAAGGCAGGCAAACATTCAAGTCCAGGAAATACAGAGAACACCACAAAGATATTCCTCAAGAAGAGCAACCCCAAGGCACATAATCGTCAGATTCACCAGGGTTGAAATGAAGGAGAAAATACTAAGGGCAGCCAGAGAGAAAGGTCGGGTTACCCACAAAGGGAAGCCCATCAGACTCACAGCAGATCCCTCAGCAGAAACCCTACAAGCCAGAAGAGAGTTGAGGCCAATATTCAACATCCTTAAAGAAAAGAATTTTCAACCCAGAATCTCCTATCCAGCCAAACTAAGCTTCATAAGTGAAGGAAAAATAAAATCCTTTGTGAACATGCAAGTACTCAGAGATTTCGTGACCACCAGGCCAGCTTTACAAGAGCTCCTGAAAGACGCTCTACACATATAAAGGAACAACAAGTACCAGCCACTCCGAAAACATACCAAATGGTAAAGAGAATCAACACAATGAAGAATCTGCATCAACTAATGGGCAAAACACCCAGCTAGCACCAAAATGGCAGGATCTAATTCACACATAACAATATTAACCCTAAATGTAAATAGACTAAATGCCCCAATCAAAAGACACAGACTGGCAAATTGGATAAAAAGCCAAAACCCGGCCGGGCGCGGTGGCTCAAGCCTGTAATCCCAGCACTTTGGGAGGCCGAGGCGGGTGGATCACGAGGTCAAGAGATCGAGACCATCCTGGTCAGCACGGTGAAACCCCATCTCTACTAAAAATGCAAAAAATTAGCTGGGCATGGTGGCGCGTGCCTGTAATCCCAGCTACTCAGGAGGCTGAGGCAGGAGAATTGCCTGAACCCAGGAGGCGGAGGTTGCGGTGAGCCGAGATTGCGCCATTGCACTCCAGCCTGGGTAACAAGAGCGAAACTCTGTCTGGGAAAAAAAAAAAAAAAAAAAGCCAAAACCCATCGGTGTGCTGTATCCAGGAAATCCATCTCACATGCAAGGATACACAAAGGCTCAAAATAAAGGGATGGAGGAAGATTTACCAAGGAAATGGAGAGCAAAAAAAAGCAGGAGTTGCAATTCTCATCTCTGATAAATTAGACTTTAAAGAAACAAAGATCAAAAGAGACAAAGAAGGACATTACATAATGGTAAAAGGATCAATGCAACAAGAAGAGCTAACGATCCTAAATACATACGCACCCAATACAGGAGCACCCAGATACATAAGGCAACTTCTAAATGACTTACAAAGAGACTTAGACTCCGACGCAATAATAGTGGGAGACTTTAACAGCCCATTGCCAATATTAGACAGATCAAACAGACAGGAAATTAACAAGGATATCCAGGACTTGAACCCAGACCTGGACCAAGAAAACCTAATAGACATTTACCAAATTCTCCACCCAAATCCACAGAATATACATTCTTCTCAGCACCACATCACACCTACTCTAAAATTGACCACATAATTGGGAGTAAACCACTCCTCAGCAAATGCAAAAGAACAGAAATCATAACAAACAGACTGTCAGACCACAGTGCAATCAAGTTAGAACTCACAATTCAAAAACTAACCCAGAACCGCACAGCTTCATGGAAACTGAATAACTTGCTCTTGAATGTTGACTGGATAAACAATGAAATGAAGGCAGAAATAAAGATGTTCTTCGAAACCAATGAGAATGAAGACACAACTTACCAGAATCTCTGGGACACATTTAAAGCAGTCTCTAGAGGAAAATATATAGCAATAAATGCCTACATGGGAAGCAAGGAGAGATCAAAAATCGACACACTATCATCAAAACTGAAAGAGCTAGAGGAGCAAGATCAAAGAAACTCAAAGTCTAGCAGAAGACAGGAAATAACTAAGATCAGAGCAGAACTGAAGGAGATAGAGACACAAAAAACCCTTCAAAAAATCAATAAATCCAGGAGCTGGTTTTTTGAAAAGATCAACAAAATAGACAGACCACTAGCCAAATTAATAAAAAAGAAAAGAGAGAATAACCAAATTGATGCAATAAAAAACGATAAAGGTGATATCACCACAGATTCCACAGAAATTCAAACCATCATCAGAGATTATTACAAACAAC
>NW_022439107.1:0-10640 GCF_009761245.1 Sapajus apella
ATTCCAGAGTGAAAGGGAGTATAGCGTGTAATGAGAAATATACTGCTCTAAAACAAAAACTGAGCTAACTAGCTGAATGTTTGTGAAGCTCTACAATCAACTTACAGAGTGGAACTAATGTGTGTGTGCAGCAGTTCAGAAATCGTTTCTTTGCAGAACCTAGAAACAGATATTTCCAGCCAGATAGAGGCACATAAGAATTAGAAGTAATAGTGCATTTAAAACACAGGAGATACGTGTATTTCTTTTTTTTCCCATTTATTTATTTTATTGCGTCTTAGATTTTGGGGTACATGTGAAGAATATGCAAAATTGTTGCATAAGTACACACGTGGCAATGTGATTTGCTGCCTTCCTCCCCATCACCTACATCTGGCATTTCTCCCCTTGCTATCTCTCCGAAGCTCCCCAACCCCCACTGTCCCTCCCCTATTTCACCCCAAGTGACACCAGTGTGTAGTGCTCCCCTCCCTGTGTCCATGTGTTCTCATTGTTCATTCCATTTGACCCAGCAATCCCATTACTGGTTATATATCCAAAGTATTACAAATCGTTCTACTAAAAGTTCACAGGCACACGAATGTACATTGCAGCACAGTTTACAATAGCAAAGACCTGGAACGAACCCAAGTGCCCATCGATGAGGAACGTATATTGTAAATTGCTCTCTATTGTGTTCGTTCACCTTAGGAAGTTGCATCTATGTTTAGATTCAGCGAGTTAGAAACACGTTTCTCCTAAAGTCTGCGTTTGGATATTCCAGAGTGAAAGGGAGGATAGGCTGTAATGAGAAACACCTTGCTCTAAAACAAAAACGGAGCTGTCTAGCAGATTGGATGTCAAGATGTACATTGAACTTACAGAGTTAAACTGATGTGTGTGTGCAGCACTTCAGAAATCCTTTCTCTGGAGAATCAAAAAACAGATATTTCCAGTCATATACAGGTGTATATGAATCAGCAGAAAGACTGCATTTAAAACACAGGAGAAACATATATTTCAAATTGCTCTGCTTTGTGTTCATTCACCTTAGGAAGTTGCATCTATGTTTAGATTCAGCGAGCTAGAAACACATTTCTTCTAAAAGCTGCGTGTGGATATTCCAGAGTGAAAGGGAATATAGGCTGTAATGAGAAATACCTTGCCCTAAAGCAAAAACGGAGCTATCTAGCAGAATGGTTGTCAAGGTGTAAAATCAACTTACAGAGTTAAACTGATGTGTCTGTAAAGCATTTCAGAAATCCTTTCTTTGGAGAATCTAGAAACAGATATTTAAAGCCATGTACAGGCATAGAAGAGTTAGCAGTAAGACTGCGTTTAAAAGACAGGAGAATCTTCTATATCAAACTGCTCTGCTTTGTGTTCCTTCACCCTAGGAAGTTGCATCTATGTTTAGATTCAACGAGTTAGAAACAAGTTTCTTCTAAAAGCTGCGTGTGGATATTCCAGAGTGAAAGGGAGTATAGGCTGTAATGAGAAACATCTTGCTCTAAAATGAAAATGGAGCCATCTAGCAGAATTGTTGTCAAGCTGTACAATCAAGTTACAGAGTTCGACTGATGTGTGTGTGCAGCAGTTCTGAAATCCTTTCTTTGGAAAAGCTAGAAACAAATATTTCCAAACATATACAGGCATATAAGAATTAGCAATAAGGGGGAAGAAGAAAGATGGCCGTTTAGGAAGAGCTCAGTATTGCAGCTCCCAGTAAAAGCACAGACGGTGAGTGGACACCGCATTTTTATTGCCCACAGACTAGGAAATTCCCAGGCAGAGGAGCTCCACTGTCTTCAGCGCAGCTGTTTCGTACAGCGTGGCTGTACCGGCCGGCGCCGCTGCTTTGCCCTGCGCGGCTTCTTTGTCGGCGCCACGGAGCACCGGTTCTCCGCACGAAATACACCGGTCTGGGTGCACTTTTGGCTGGCGATTGAAGCCACGGGAAGTCACCCAATCGTCTGTTTAAAAAGGGGACTGAGCAGAGAACCAGGACAGTAGATTCCAGGGCAAAAAAATAAAAATAAAAAAGAAGCTCCACCAACCTCAGTGCTGCTGTTTAAGCCATGGCAGTGAGTGGCCGCAGGGGAAAACAAACAGACCCTGGCACCTTTTCAACAGTCGACTGGAACACCAACTTAAAAAGGGATCTGATGCAGGGAGCCAGGCGATCAGGCTCGGCTGGTCCCACCCCCACAAAAAAACAGCAACCAGAAACTCTGGATTGAGACTTTCACAGCAAGCGCAGCTGAACCTGGGACAGTCCACCTCTATTGGGGAGGGGCATCCGCCATTACCGAGGCAGCCCGCCAGGACGGAGTTAGTCGGCCAATGCTGAGGCAGCCCGCCATTGCCAAGGCAACCTGCCATTGCTGAGGCAGCCCACTGTGCCAAGGCAACTGGCCACAGCAGAGATACTCTGCCTCAACAGAGGCGGGCCACCATCGCCAAAGCAGTTCTAACTACACCCATGTAAACAGGACTGCAGGGAAATTCACTGGGCAGCGGGGCGGAGCCCACAGTAGCTCAGCAAAGCCTCTACAGGCCGACAGTGACTAGGTTACCTCCTTGCTGGGCAGGCCAGGTCTGAAGGAAAAACAAAGATGGCGGCAGCATAACGGAAACTCATAAATAAAGCCCTAAATCCCTGGGACAGAGCACCTGGGAACAAAAGCGGTTTATGAGTTCTGCTGCAGCACGCCTAAACGTACCGGCCCAGCAGCTCTGAATGAACAACAGAGCTCACAGATCACCATTTGAGCTCTTATAAAGAACAGGCCGTCTCCTCAAGCAGCTCCCTGACCCCTATATATCCAAAGAGACACCTCATAAAGGAGAGATCAGATTGACACTAGGCGGGTATCCTTCTGGGACAAAAATAGCAGAAGAAGTAAATTGGTAACAACCCTTACTGTTCAGCAGCTGCTGCAGGTGAACCCCAGGCAAGCAGGGCCTGGAGTAAACCCCAGCAGACCTACAGCAGAGGGGCCAGGCTGTCAGAAGGAAAACCAAGATACAGAAATTACCTCATCAACAACAAACAGAACGTCAATCTGAGAGATTTGAGACCCAATCTGAAAGCCAGCAACTACAAAGTCGACAGGAGGATAAATCCTTAAAGATGGGAAGACACCAGTGCGAAAAGGATGAAAACACCTGAAACCAGAACACCTCTCCTCCTACAAGGGATCACAACTCCTCACCAGCAAGGGAACAAGGTTGGAGGGAGAACGAGTGTGATGAAATGACAGAATCAGACTTCAGAAGGTGGGTAGTAAGAAACCTCTGTGAACTTAAAGAACATGTTCTAATGGTTTTTCTAACATGTTAAACATGTTTTAACATGTTTCTTCAAATGCAAACAAAGTAAGAACCTTGAAAAAAGAGTTGACGTAATGCTAACAATAATAGACAAAATAGAAAGGAATATAAGTGAATTGATGGAGCTGAAAAACGCAACACGAGAAGTTCTTGAAGCAGGCACAAGTGTCAACAGCCAAATTGACCAAGCAGAAGAAACGATATCAGAGGTCGAATATCAATTCAATGAAATAAAATGGGAAGCAAAGACTGGAGAAAAAAGGGTAAAAAGGAATGAACAAAGTCTCCAAGAACTGTGGGACTATGTGGAAAGACTTAATCTACGTAGGCGTATCTGAATGCAACAAAGAGAATGAATCCAAGTTGGAAAATGCTCTTCAGGATATTATCCGGAAAACTTTCCCAATGTAGCAAGGCAGGCAAACATTCAAGTCCAGGAAATACAGAGAACACCACAAAGATATTCATCATTAAGAGCAACCCCAAGGCACATAATCGTCAGATTCACCAGGGTTGAAATGAAGGAGAAAATACTAAGGGCAGCCAGAGAGAAAGGTCGGGTTACCCACAAAGGGAAGCACATCAGACTCACAGCAGATCTCTCAGCAGAAAACCTACAAGCCAGAAGAGAGTGGGAGCCAATATTCAACATCCTTAAAGAAAAGAATTTTCAACCCAGAATCTCCTCTCCAGCCAAACTAAGCCTCATAAGTGAAGGAAGAATAAAATCCTTTGGGAACATACAAGTACTCAGGGATTTCGTCACCACCAGGCCAGCTCCACAAGAGCTCCTGAAAGAGGCTCTACACATATAAAGGAACAACAAGTACCAGCTCAACTAAAGGGCACAACACAGCTAGCACCAAAATGGCAGTATCAAATTCACACATAACAATATTAACCCTAAATTTAAATGGACTAAATGCCCCAATCAAAAGACATAGACTGGCAAATTGGATAAAAAGACAAAAACCATCGGTGTGCTGTATCCAGGAAACCCATCTCACCTGCAAGGATACACAAAGGCTCAAAATAAAGGGATGAAGGAAGATTTACCAAGCAAACGGAGAGCAAAATAAAGAAGGAGTTGCAATTCTCATCTCTGATAAATTAGACATTAAAGCAACAAAGATCATAAGAGACAAAGAGGGACATTTCATAATGGTAAAAGGATCAATGCAACAAGAAGAGCTAACGATCCTAAATATATACGCACCCAATACAGGAGCACCCAGATACATAAGGCAAGTTCTTAATTACTTACACAGAGACTTAGACACCCACACAATAATAGTGGGAGACTTTAACACCCCATTGTCATTATTAGATCAACCGGACAGAAAATTAACAAGGATATCCAGGACTTGAACTCAGACTGGACCAAGCAAACATAATAGACATTTACAGAACCCTCCACCCCAAATCCACAGAATATACATTCTTCTCAGCACCACATCACACCTACTCTAAAATTGACCAATTATGTAATTGGGAATAAATCACTACTCAGCAAATGCAAAAGAATGGAAATCATAAAAAACAGTCTCTCAGACCACAGTGCAATGAAGTCAGAGCTCAGAATTCAAAAACTAAGCCAGAACCGCACACCTTCATGGAAACTGAACAACTTGCTCTTGGATGTTGACTGGCTAAAAAATGAAATGAAGACAGAAATAAAGATGTTCTTCGAAACCAATGAGAATGAAGACACAACATACCAGAATCTCTGGGACACATTTAAAAGAGTCTCTAGAGGAAAATATAGCAATAAGTGCCCACATGAGAAGCAAGGATAGGTCAAAAATTGACACCCTATTGTCAGAACTGAAGAAGCTAGAGGAGCAAGGTCAATAAAATTCAAGGTCTAGCAGAAGACAAGAAATAGCTAAGATCAGAGCAGAACTGAAGGAGATAGAGACACAAAAAAACCCTTCAAAAAATCAATAAATCCAGGAGCTGGTTTTTTGAAAAGATCAACAAAATAGACAGACCAGTAGACACATTAATAAAAAAGAAAGAGAGAATAACCAAATTGATGCAATAAAAAATGATAAAGAGGATATCACCACAGATTCCACAGACAATCAAACCATCATTAGAGATTATTACAAACAGCTCTATGCACACAAACTAATAAACCTGGAAGAAATGGATAAATTCCTGGACACTTGCCTCCTCCCAAGCCTAAACCAGGAAGAAGCCGAAACCCTGAACAGACCCATAACAAGGTCTGAAGTTGAGGCAGCAATTAAGAGCTTACCACCCAAAAAAAGCCCAGGTCTAGACGGGTTCACAGCCGAATTCTACCAGACATACAAAGAGGAGCTGGTACCATTCCTTCTGAAACTATTCCAAACAATACAAGAAGAGGGAATTCTTCCCAAATCATTTTATGTGACCAACATCAACCTGATTCCAAAACCTGGCAGAGACGCAACAAGGAAAAAACCTTCAGGATAATATCCATGATGAACATAGATGCAAAAATCTTCAATAAAATACTGACAAGCCGATTGCAACAGCACATCAAAAAGCTTATCCACCATGATCGAGTAGGCTTCATCCCGGGGATGCAAGGCTGGTTCAACATACGCAAGTCTATAAACGTAATTCACCACATAAACAGAACCAAAGACAAAAACCACATGATTATCTCAATCGATGCAGAGAAGGCCTTTGACAAAATTCAACAGCCCTTTATGCTAAAAACCCTCAATAAGCTAGGTATCAATGGAACGTATCTCAAAATAATAAAAGCTATTTATGACAAACCAACAGCCAATATCATACTGAATGGGCAAAAACTGGAAGCATTCCCCTTGAAATGTGGCACCAGACAAGGATGCCCGCTCTCACCACTGCTATTCAATATAGTATTAGAAGTTCTAGCCAGAGCAATCAGGAAAGAAAAAGAAATAAAGGGCATTCAAATAGGAAAGGAGGAAGTCAAATTGTCTCTATTTGCAGACGACATGATTGTATATCTAGAAGATCCCATCGTCTCAGCCCCAAACCACCTGAAACTGATCAGCAAGTTCAGCAAAGTCTCAGGATACAAAATCAATGTGCAAAAATCACATGCATTCCTATACACCAATAACAGACTTAAAGAGAGCCAAATCAAGAACAAACTTCCATTGACGATTGCCACAAAGAGAATAAAACACCTAGGAATACAACTAACAAGGAACGTAAAGGACCTCTTCACGGAGAACTACAAGACACTGCTCAACGAAATAAGAGAGGACACAAACAGATGGAGAAACATTCCATGTTCATGGTTAGGAAGAATCAATATTGTGAAAATGGCCATACTGCCCAAAGTAATTTGCAGATTCAATGCTATCCCAATCAAGCTACCAATGACCTTCTTCACAGAACTGGAAAAAAAAACACCTTAAACTTCACATGGAACCAAAAGAGAGCCCGCATAGCCAAGTCAATTCTAAGCAAAAAGAACAAAGCAGGAGGCATCACACTACAGGACTTGAAACTATACTACAAGGCTGCAGCAATCAAAACAACATGGTACTGGTACCAAAACAGAGATATAGACCAATGGAATAGAACAGAGGTCTCGGATGCAACCCAACATATCTACAACCATCTGATCTTTGACAAATCAGACAAAAACAAGCAATGGGGAAAGGATTCCCTGTTCAATAAATGGTGTTGGGAAAGCTGGCTAGCCATGTGCAGAAAGCAGAAACTGGACCCATTCCTCACACCTTTCACTAAAATTAACTCCAGATGGATTCAAGACTTAAACATAAGACCTAACAGCATAAAAACCCTAGAAGAAAATCTAGGTAAAACCATTCAGGGCATAGGTGTAGGCAAGGAATTCATGATGAAAACACCAAAAGGATTGACGACAAAAGCCAAAATAGACAAATGGGACCTAATCAAACTCCACAGCTTCTGCACGGCAAAAGAAACAGTCATTAGAGTGAATCCTCAACCAACAGAATGGAAAAAAATTTTTGCAGTTTCCCCATCTGACAAAGGGCTGATATCCAGAATTTACAATGAACTAAAACAGATTTACAAGAAAAAACCTAAAAAGCCCATTAAAAAATGGGTGAAGGATATGAACGGACACTTTACAAAAGAAGACCTACATGAGGCCAACAAACACATGAAAAAATGCTCATCATCACTGGTCATCAGAGAAATGCAAATCAAATCTACATTGAGACACCATCTCACACCAGTTAGAATGGCGATGATTAAAAAAATCTGGAGAGAGCAGATGCTGCAGAGGATGTGGAGAAACAGGAACACTTTTGCACTGTTGGTGGGAGTGTAAATTAGCTTAACCATTGTGGAAGACAGTGTGGCGATTCCTCGAGGACCTAGAAATAGAAATTCCATTTGACCCAGGAATCCGATTACCGGGTATATATCCAAACGATTACAAATCGTTCTACTATAAGGATACGTGCACACGAATGTTCATTGCATCACTGTCTACAATAGCAAAGACCTGGAACCAACACAAATGCCCATCGACGATAGGCTGGATAGGGAAAATGTGGCACATATACACCATGGAATATTATGCAGCCACCAAAAACGATGAGTTTGGCTTTGTAGGGACATGAATGAACCTGCAAACCATCATTCTCAGCAAACTGAGAGAAGAGCAGAAGATCAAAGACCGCATGTTCTCACTCATAGGTGGGTGTTGAACAATGAGAACACATGGACACAGGGAGGGGAGCACTACAAAGTAGGGACTGTTGGGAGGAAATAGGGGAGGGAGGTGGGGCTAGAGGGATGGGAAGAGATAGCAAGGGGAGAAACGCCAGATGTAGGTGATGGGGAGGAAGGCAGCAAATCACACTACCACGTGTGTACATAGGCAAAAATTTTGCATGTTCTTCACATATACACCAAAACCTAAAATGCAATAAAAGAAATAAATGAGAAAAAAAAAGAAACACGTTTCTTCTAAAAGCTGCGTTTGGATATTCCAGAGTGAATGGGATTATAGGCTGTAATGAGAAATATCTTGTTCTGAAACAAAAACGGAGCTATCTAGCAGAATGGTTGTCAAGTTGTAAAATCAACGTACACAGTTAAACTGATGTGTGTGTGCAGCAGTTCAGAAATCCTTTCTTTGGAGAATCTAGAAAAAGATACTTCCAGCCATATACAGGCATATAAGAATTAGCAGTAAGACTGCATTTAAAATACAGAAGAAACGTATATTTCAAACTGCTCTGCTTTGTGTTCTTTCACCTTGCGAAGTTGCATCTATGTTTAGATTCAGCGAGTTACAAACACGTTTCTTCTTCTTTTTTATTCCCATTTATTTATATTATTGCATTTTAGATTTTGGTGTACATGTGTGTTTGGATATTGCAGAGTGAGTGGGAGTATAGGCTGTAATGAGAAATATATTGCTGTAAAACAAAAATGGAGCTATCTAGCAGAATGGTTTTCAAGCTGTACAATAAACTTATAGAGTTAAACTGATGTGTGTGTGCGTTAGTTCAGAAATCCTTTCTTTGGAGAAACTAGAAACACATATTTCCAGCCATATACAGACATATAAGGATTAGCAGTAAAACTGCGTTTAAAACACAGGACAAAAGCACCTTTCAAACTTCTCTGTTTTGTGTTTGTTCACCTTAGGAAGTTGCACCTAGGTTTAGATTCAGCAAGTTAGAAACATGTCTCTTGTAAAAGCTGCGTTTGCATATTCTAGAGTGAATGGGAGTATAGGCTGTACTGAGAAATACCTGGCTATAAAACAAAAACGGAGCTGTCTAGCAGAATGGTTGTCAAGCTGTCCAATCAACTTACAGAGATAAAATGATGTGTCTGTGCAGCAGTTCAGATATCCTTTCTGTGGAGAATCTAGAAACAAATATTTCCACCCATATACAGGCATATAAGAATTAGCAGTAAGACTGTGTGTAAAACACAGCAAAAACGTGTATTTCAAACTGATTTGCTTTCTGTTCATTCACCTTAAGAAGTTGCATCTATGTTAAGAATCAGCGAGTTAGAAACACGTTTCTTCTAAAAGCTGCGTATGGATATTCCTAAGTGAATGGGAGTATAAGCTGTAATGAGAAATATCTTGCTCTAAAACAAAAACGCAGCTATCTAGCACAATGGTTGTCAAGCGGTACAATCAGCTTACAGAGTTAAACTGATGTGTGTGTTTAGCAGTTGTTAAATTTTTTCCTTGAAGAATCGAGAAACAGATATTTCCAGCCACATACAGGCACATAAGAATTAACAGTAAGACTGAGTTTAAAACACAGGAGAAACGTCTATTTCAAACTGCTCTGATTTGTGTTCGTTGACCTTAAGAAATTGCATCTGTGTTTAGATTCAGCGAGTTGGAAACACGTTTCTTCTAAAAACTGCGTTTGATTATTCCAGAGTGAATGAGACTACAGGCTGCAATGAGAAATATCTTCCTCTAAAACAAAAACGGAGCTATCTAACAGAATGGTTGTCAAGCTGTGCAATCAACTTACAGAATTAAACTGATGTGTGAGTGCAGCAGTTCAGAAATCCTTTATTTGGAGAATCTAGAAACAGATATTTCCAGCCATATACAGGCAATAAGATTAAGCCGTAAGACTGCGTTTAAAACACAGGAGAAACGTTTTCTACAAACTCCTCTGCTTTGTGATCGTTCACCTTAGGAAGTTATATCTATGGTTAGATTCAGCTAGCTAGAAACACGTTTCTTCTAAAAGCTACGTTTGGATATTCCAGAGTTAATGGAAGTATAGGCTGTAAGAGAAATATCTTCCTCTAAAACAAAAACGGTGCTATCTAGCAGAATGGATGTCAAGCTGTACACTCAGCTTACAGAGTTAAAATGATGTGTGTGTGTAGCAGTTCAGAAACCCTTTCTTTGGAGAATCTAGAAGCAGATATTTCCAGAAATATTCAGGCATATAAGAATTAGCAGTAAGAGTGCATTTAAAACAGAGGAGAAACGTCTATTTCAAACTGCTCTGCTTTGTGTTCGTTGACCTTAAGAAATTGCATCTGTGTTTACAATCAGCGAGTTGGAAACACGTTTCTTCTAAAAGCTGCGTTTTTTGTATTCCAGAGTGAATGAGACTGCAGGCTGTAATGAGAAATATCTTGCTCTAAAACAAAAACAGAGCTATCTAGCAGAATGTTTGTCAAGCTGTGCAATCAACTTACAGAATTAAACTGATATGCGTGCCGTAGTTCAGAAATCCTTTCTTTGGAGAACTTAGAAACAGATATATCCAGCCATATAATGGCATATAAGAATTAGCGGTGTGACTACGATTAAAACACAGGACAAACGTCTATTTCAAACTGCT
>NW_022439108.1:0-10639 GCF_009761245.1 Sapajus apella
ATTCCAGAGTGAAAGGGAGTATAGCGTGTAATGAGAAATATACTGCTCTAAAACAAAAGCTGAGCTAACTAGCTGAATGTTTGTGAAGCTCTACAATCAACTTACAGAGTGGAACTAATGTGTGTGTGCAGCAGTTCAGAAATCGTTTCTTTGCAGAACCTAGAAACAGATATTTCCAGCCAGATAGAGGCACATAAGAATTAGAAGTAATAGTGCGTTTAAAACACAGGAGATACGTGTATTTCTTTTTTTTCCCATTTATTTATTTTATTGCGTCTTAGATTTTGGGGTACATGTGAAGAATATGCAAAATTGTTGCATAAGTACACACGTGGCAATGTGATTTGCTGCCTTCCTCCCCATCACCTACATCTGGCATTTCTCCCCTTGCTATCTCTCCGAAGCTCCCCAACCCCCACTGTCCCTCCCCTATTTCACCCCAAGTGACACCAGTGTGTAGTGCTCCCCTCCCTGTGTCCATGTGTTCTCATTGTTCATTCCATTTGACCCAGCAATCCCATTACTGGTTATATATCCAAAGTATTACAAATCGTTCTACTAAAAGTTCACAGGCACACGAATGTACATTGCAGCACAGTTTACAATAGCAAAGACCTGGAACGAACCCAAGTGCCCATCGATGAGGAACGTATATTGTAAATTGCTCTCTATTCTGTTCGTTCACCTTAGGAAGTTGCATCTATGTTTAGATTCAGCGAGTTAGAAACACGTTTCTCCTAAAGTCTGCGTTTGGATATTCCAGAGTGAAAAGGAGGATATGCTGTAATGAGAAACACCTTTCTCTAAAACAAAAACGGAGCTGTCTAGCAGATTGGATGTCAAGATGTACATTGAACTTACAGAGTTAAACTGATGTGTGTGTGCAGCACTTCAGAAATCCTTTCTTTGGAGAATCAAAAAACAGATATTTCCAGTCATATACAGGTGTATATGAATCAGCAGAAAGACTGCATTTAAAACACAGGAGAAACATATATTTCAAATTGCTCTGCTTTGTGTTCATTCACCTTAGGAAGTTGCATCTATGTTTAGATTCAGCGAGCTAGAAACACATTTCTTCTAAAAGCTGCGTGTGGATATTCCAGAGTGAAAGGGAATATAGGCTGTAATGAGAAATATCTTGCCCTAAAGCTAAAACGGAGCTATCTAGCAGAATGGTTGTCAAGGTGTAAAATCAACTTACAGAGTTAAACTGATGTGTCTGTAAAGCATTTCAGAAATCCTTTCTTTGGAGAATCTAGAAACAGATATTTAAAGCCATGTACAGGCATAGAAGAGTTAGCAGTAAGACTGCGTTTAAAAGACAGGAGAATCTTCTATATCAAACTGCTCTGCTTTGTGTTCCTTCACCCTAGGAAGTTGCATCTATGTTTAGATTCAACGAGTTAGAAACAAGTTTCTTCTAAAAGCTGCGTGTGGATATTCCAGAGTGAAAGGGAGTATAGGCTGTAATGAGAAACATCTTGCTCTAAAATGAAAATGGAGCCATCTAGCAGAATTGTTGTCAAGCTGTACAATCAAGTTACAGAGTTCGACTGATGTGTGTGTGCAGCAGTTCTGAAATCCTTTCTTTGGAAAAGCTAGAAACAAATATTTCCAAACATATACAGGCATATAAGAATTAGCAATAAGGGGGAAGAAGAAAGATGGCCGTTTAGGAAGAGCTCAGTATTGCAGCTCCCAGTGAAAGCACAGACGGTGAGTGGACACCGCATTTTTATTGCCCACAGACTAGGAAATTCCCAGGCAGAGGAGCTCCACTGTCTTCAGCACAGCTGTTTCGTACAGCGTGGCTGTACCGGCCGGCGCCGCTGCTTTGCCCTGCGCGGCTTCTTTGTCGGCGCCACGGAGCACTGGTTCTCCGCACGAAATACACCGGTCTGGGTGCACTTTTGGCTGGCGATTGAAGCCACGGGAAGTCACCCAATCGTCTGTTTAAAAAGGGGACTGAGCAGAGAACCAGGACAGTAGATTCCAGGGCAAAAAAATAAAAATAAAAAAGAAGCTCCACCAACCTCAGTGCTGCTGTTTAAGCCATGGCAGTGAGTGGCCGCAGGGGAAAACAAACAGACCCTGGCACCTTTTCAACAGTCGACTGGAACACCAACTTAAAAAGGGATCTGATGCAGGGAGCCAGGCGATCAGGCTCGGCTGGTCCCACCCCCACAAAAAAAACAGCAACCAGAAACTCTGGATTGAGACTTTCACAGCAAGCGCAGCTGAACCTGGGACAGTCCACCTCTATTGGGGAGGGGCATCCGCCATTACTGAGGCAGCCCGCCAGGACGGAGTTAGTCGGCCAATGCTGAGGCAGCCCGCCATTGCCAAGGCAACCTGCCATTGCTGAGGAAGCCCACTGTGCCAAGGCAACTGGCCACAGCAGAGATACTCTGCCTCAACAGAGGCGGGCCACCATCGCCAAAGCAGTTCTAACTACACCCATATAAACAGGACTGCAGGGAAATTCACTGGGCAGCGGGGCGGAGCCCACAGTAGCTCAGCAAAGCCTCTACAGGCCGACAGTGACTAGGTTACCTCCTTGCTGGGCAGGCCAGGTCTGAAGGAAAAACAAAGATGGCGGCAGCATAACGGAAACTCATAAATAAAGCCCTAAATCCCTGGGACAGAGCACCTGGGAACAAAAGCGGTTTATGAGTTCTGCTGCAGCACGCCTAAACGTACCGGCCCAGCAGCTCTGAATGAACAACAGAGCTCACAGATCACCATTTGAGCTCTTATAAAGAACAGGCCGTCTCCTCAAGCAGCTCCCTGACCCCTATATATCCAAAGAGACACCTCATAAAGGAGAGATCAGATTGACACTAGGCGGGTATCCTTCTGGGACAAAAATAGCAGAAGAAGTAAATTGGTAACAACCATTACTGTTCAGCAGCTGCTGCAGGTGAACCCCAGGCAAGCAGGGCCTGGAGTAAACCCCAGCAGACCTACAGCAGAGGGGCCAGGTTGTCAGAAGGAAAACCAAGAAACAGAAATTACCTCATCAACCACAAACAGAACGTCAATCTGAGAGATTTGAGACCCAATCTGAAAGCCAGCAACTACAAAGTCGACAGGAGGATAAATCCTTAAAGATGGGAAGACACCAGTGCGAAAAGGATGAAAACACCTGAAACCAGAACACCTCTCCTCCTACAAGGGATCACAACTCCTCACCAGCAAGGGAACAAGGTTGGAGGGAGAACGAGTGTGATGAAATGACAGAATCAGACTTCAGAAGGTGGGTAGTAAGAAACCTCTGTGAACTTAAAGAACATGTTCTAATGGTTTTTCTAACATGTTAAACATGTTTTAACATGTTTCTTCAAATGCAAACAAAGTAAGAACCTTGAAAAAAGAGTTGACGTAATGCTAACAAGAATAGACAAAATAGAAAGGAATATAAGTGAATTGATGGAGCTGAAAAATGCAACACGAGAAGTTCTTGAAGCAGGCACAAGTGTCAGCAGCCAAATTGACCAAGCAGAAGAAACGATATCAGAGGTCGAATGTCAATTCAATGAAATAAAATGGGAAGGAAAGACTGGAGAAAAAAGGGTAAAAAGGAATGAACAAAGTCTCCAAGAATTGTGGGACTATGTGGAAAGACTTAATCTACGTAGGCGTATCTGAATGCAACAAAGAGAATGAATCCAAGTTGGAAAATGCTCTTCAGGATATTATCCAGGAATACTTCCCCAACGTAGCAAGGCAGGCAAACATTCAAGTCCAGGAAATACAGAGAACACCACAAAGATATTCATCATTAAGAGCAACCCCAAGGCACATAATCGTCAGATTCACCAGGGTTGAAATGAAGGAGAAAATACTAAGGGCAGCCAGAGAGAAAGGTCGGGTTACCCACAAAGGGAAGCACATCAGACTCACAGCAGATCTCTCAGCAGAAAACCTACAAGCCAGAAGAGAGTGGGGGCCAATATTCAACATCCTTAAAGAAAAGAATTTTCAACCCAGAATCTCCTCTCCAGCCAAACTAAGCTTCAGAAGTGAAGGAAGAATAAAATCCTTTGGGAACATGCAAGTACTCAGGGATTTCGTGTCCACCAGGCCAGCTCCACAAGAGCTCCTGAAAGAGGCTCTACACATATAAAGGAACAACAAGTACCAGCTCAACTAAAGGGCAAAACACAGCTAGCACCAAAATGGCAGTATCAAATTCACACATAACAATATTAACCCTAAATTTAAATGGACTAAATGCCCCAATCAAAAGACATAGACTGGCAAATTGGATAAAAAGACAAAAACCATCAGTGTGCTGTATCCAGGAAACCCATCTCACCTGCAAGGATACACAAAGGCTCAAAATAAAGGGATGAAGGATGATTTACCAAGCAAACGGAGAGCAAAATAAAGAAGGAGTTGCAATTCTCATCTCTGACAAATTAGACATTAAAGCAACAAAGATCATAAGAGACAAAGAGGGACATTTCATAATGGTAAAAGGATCAATGCAACAAGAAGAGCTAACGATCCTAAATATATACGCACCCAATACAGGAGCACCCAGATACATAAGGCAAGTTCTTAATTACTTACACAGAGACTTAGACACCCACACAATAATAGTGGGAGACTTTAACACCCCATTGTCATTATTAGATCAACCGGACAGAAAATTAACAAGGATATCCAGGACTTCAACTCAGACTGGACCAAGCAAACATAATAGACATTTACAGAACCCTCCACCCCAAATCCACAGAACATACATTCTTCTCAGCACCACATCACACCTACTCTAAAATTGACCACATAATTGGGAATAAATCACTACTCAGCAAATGCAAAAGAATGGAAATCATAAAAAACAGTCTCTCAGACCACAGTGCAATGAAGTCAGAGCTCAGAATTCAAAAACTAAGCCAGAACCTCACACCTTCATGGAAACTGAACAACTTGCTCTTGGATGTTGACTGGCTAAAAAATGAAATGAAGACAGAAATAAAGATGTTCTTCGAAACCAATGAGAATGAAGACACAACATACCAGAATCTCTGGGACACATTTAAAACAGTCTCTAGAGGAAAATATAGCAATAAGTGCCCACATGAGAAGCAAGGATAGGTCAAAAATTGACACCCTATTGTCAGAACTGAAGAAGCTAGAGGAGCAAGGTCAATAAAATTCAAAGTCTAGCAGAAGACAAGAAATAGCTAAGATCAGAGCAGAACTGAAAGAGATAGAGACACAAAAAAACCCTTCAAAAAATCAATAAATCCAGGAGCTGGTTTTTTGAAAAGATCAACAAAATAGACAGACCAGTAGACACATTAATAAAAAAGAAAGAGAGAATAACCAAATTGATGCAATAAAAAATGATAAAGAGGATATCACCACAGATTCCACTGACAATCAAACCATCATTAGAGATTATTACAAACAACTCTATGCACACAAACTAATAAACCTGGAAGAAATGGATAAATTCCTGAACACTTGCCTCCTCCCAAGCCTAAACCAGGAAGAAGCTGAAACACTGAACAGACCCATAACAAGGTCTGAAGTTGAGGCAGCAATTAAGAGCTTACCACCCAAAAAAAGCCCAGGTCTAGACGGGTTCACAGCCGAATTCTACCAGACATACAAAGAGGAGCTGGTACCATTCCTTCTGAAACTATTCCAAACAATACAAGAAGAGGGAATTCTTCCCAAATCATTTTATGTGACCAACATCAACCTGATTCCAAAACCTGGCAGAGACGCAACAAGGAAAAAACCTTCAGGACAATATCCATGATGAACATAGATGCAAAAATCTTCAATAAAATACTGACAAGCCCATTGCAGCAGCACATCAAAAAGCTTATCCACCATGATCGAGTAGGCTTCATCCTGGGGATGCAAGGCTGGTTCAACATACGCAAGTCTATAAACGTAATTCACCACATAAACAGAACCAAAGACAAAAACCACATGATTTTCTCAATTGATGCAGAGAAGGCCTTTGACAAAATTCAACAGCCCTTTATGCTAAAAACACTCAATAAGCTAGGTATCAATGGAACGTATCTCAAAATAATAAAAGCTATTTATGACAAACCAACAGCCAATATCATACTGAATGGGCAAAAACTGGAAGCATTCCCCTTGAAATGTGGCACCAGACAAGGATGCCCGCTCTCACCACTGCTATTCAATATAGTATTAGAAGTTCTAGCCAGAGCAATCAGGAAAGAAAAAGAAATAAAGGGCATTCAAATAGGAAAGGAGGAAGTCAAATTGTCTCTATTTGCAGACGACATGATTGTATATCTAGAAGACCCCATCGTCTCAGCCCCAAACCTCCTGAAACTGATAAGCAAGTTCAGCAAAGTCTCAGGATACAAAATCAATGTGCAAAAATCACATGCATTCCTATACACCAATAACAGACTTAAAGAGAGCCAAATCAAGAACAAACTTCCATTGACGATTGCCACAAAGAGAATAAAACACCTAGGAATACAACTAACAAGGAACGTAAAGGACCTCTTCACGGAGAACTACAAGCCACTGCTCAACGAAATAAGAGAGGACACAAACAGATGGAGAAACATTCCATGTTCATGGTTAGGAAGAATCAATATTGTGAAAATGGCCATACTGCCCAAAGTAATTTGCAGATTCAATGCTATCCCCATCAAGCTACCAATGACCTTCTTCACAGAACTGGAAAAAAAAACACCTTAAACTTCACATGGAACCAAAAGAGAGCCCGCATAGCCAAGTCAATTCTAAGCAAAAAGAACAAAGCAGGAGGCATCACACTACAGGACTTGAAACTATACTACAAGGCTGCAGTAATCAAAACAACATGGTACTGGTACAAAAACAGAGATATAGACCAATGGAACAGAACAGAGGTCCCGGATGCAACCCAACATATCTACAACCATCTGATCTTTGACAAATCAGACAAAAACAAGCAATGGGGAAAGGATTCCCTGTTCAATAAATGGTGTTGGGAAAGCTGGCTAGCCATGTGCAGAAAGCAGAAACTGGACCCATTCCTCACACCTTTCACTAAAATTAACTCCAGATGGATTCAAGACTTAAACATAAGACCTACCAGCATAAAAACCCTAGAAGAAAATCTAGGTAAAACCATTCAGGACATAGGTGTAGGCAAGGACTTCATGATGAAAACACCAAAAGGATTGACGACAAAAGCCAAAATAGACAAATGGGACCTAATCAAACTCCACAGCTTCTGCACAGCAAAAGAAACAGTCATTAGAGTGAATCCTCAACCAACAGAATGGAAAAAAATTTTTGCAGTTTCCCCATCTGACAAAGGGCTGATATCCAGAATTTACAACGAACTAAAACAGATTTACAAGAAGAAACCTAAAAAGCCCATTAAAAAATGGGTGAAGGATATGAACGGACACTTTACAAAAGAAGACCTACATGAGGCCAACAAACACATGAAAAAATGCTCATCATCACTGGTCATCAGAGAAATGCAAATCAAAACTACATTGAGACACCATCTCACACCAGTTAGAATGGCGATGATTAAAAAAATCTGGAGAGAGCAGATGCTGCAGAGGATGTGGAGAAACAGGAACACTTTTGCACTGTTGGTGGGAGTGTAAATTAGCTTAACCATTGTGGAAGACAGTGTGGCGATTCCTCGAGGACCTAGAAATAGAAATTCCATTTGACCCAGCAATCCGATTACCGGGTATATATCCAAAGGATTACAAATCGCTCTACTATAAGGATACGTGCACACGAATGTTCATTGCATCACTGTCTACAATAGCAAAGACCTGGAACCAACACAAATGCCCAACGACGATAGACTGGATAGGGAAAATGTGGCACATATACACCATGGAATATTATGCAGCCATCAAAAACGATGAGTTTGGCTTTGTAGGGACATGAATGAACCTGCAAACCATCATTCTCAGCAAACTGAGAGAAGAGCAGAAGATCAAAGACCGCATGTTCTCACTCATAGGTGGGTGTTGAACAATGAGAACACATGGACAAAGGGAGGGGAGCACTACAAAGTAGGGACTGTTGGGAGGAAATAGGGGAGGGAGGTGGGGCTAGAGAGATGGGAAGAGATAGCAAGGGGAGAAACGCCAGATGTAGGTGATGGGGAGGAAGGCAGCAAATCACACTACCACGTGTGTACATAGGCAAACATTTTGCATGTTCTTCACATATACACCAAAACCTAAAATGCAATAAAAGAAATAAATGAGAAAAAAAAAAGAAACACGTTTCTTCTAAAAGCTGCGTTTGGATATTCCAGAGTGAATGGGATTATAGGCTGTAATGAGAAATATCTTGTTCTGAAACAAAAACGGAGCTATCTAGCAGAATGGTTGTCAAGTTGTAAAATCAACGTACACAGTTAAACTGATGTGTGTGTGCAGCAGTTCAGAAATCCTTTCTTTGGAGAATCTAGAAAAAGATACTTCCAGCCATATACAGGCATATAAGAATTAGCAGTAAGACTGAATTTAAAATACAGAAGAAACGTATATTTCAAACTGCTCTGCTTTGTGTTCTTTCACCTTGCGAAGTTGCATCTATGTTTAGATTCAGCGAGTTACAAACACGTTTCTTCTTCTTTTTTATTCCTATTTATTTATATTATTGCATTTTAGATTTTGGTGTACATGTGTGTTTGGATATTGCAGAGTGAGTGGGAGTATAGGCTGTAATGAGAAATATATTGCTGTAAAACAAAAATGGAGCTATCTAGCAGAATGGTTTTCAAGCTGTACAATCAACTTATAGAGTTAAACTGATGTGTGTGTGCGGCAGTTCAGAAATCCTTTCTTTGGAGAAACTAGAAACACATATTTCCAGCCATATACAGGCATATAAGAATTAGCAGTAAGACTGCGTTTAAAACACAGGACAAAAGCACCTTTCAAACTTCTCAGTTTTGTGTTCGTTCACCTTAGGAAGTTGCACCTAGGTTTAGATTCAGCAAGTTAGAAACATGTCTCTTGTAAAAGCTGCGTTTGCATATTCTAGAGTGAATGGGAGTATAGGCTGTACTGAGAAATACCTGGCTATAAAACAAAAACGGAGCTGTCTAGCAGAATGGTTGTCAAGCTGTCCAATCAACTTACAGAGATAAAATGATGTGTCTGTGCAGCAGTTCAGATATCCTTTCTGTGGAGAATCTAGAAACAAATATTTCCACCCATATACAGGCATATAAGAATTAGCAGTAAGACTGTGTTTAAAACACAGCAAAAACGTGTATTTCAAACTGATTTGCTTTCTGTTCATTCACCTTAAGAAGTTGCATCTATGTTAAGAATCAGCGAGTTAGAAACACGTTTCTTCTAAAAGCTGCGTATGGATATTCCTAAGTGAATGGGAGTATAAGCTGTAATGAGAAATATCTTGCTCTAAAACAAAAACGCAGCTATCTAGCACAATGGTTGTCAAGCGGTACAATCAGCTTACAGAGTTAAACTGATGTGTGTGTTTAGCAGTTGTTAAATTTTTTCCTTGAAGAATCCAGAAACAGATATTTCCAGCCACATACAGGCACATAAGAATTAACAGTAAGACTGAGTTTAAAACACAGGAGAAACGTCTATTTCAAACTGCTCTGATTTGTGTTCGTTGACCTTAAGAAATTGCATCTGTGTTTAGATTCAGCGAGTTGGAAACACATTTCTTCTAAAAACTGCGTTTGATTATTCCAGAGTGAATGAGACTACAGGCTGCAATGAGAAATATCTTCCTCTAAAACAAAAACGGAGCTATCTAACAGAATGGTTGTCAAGCTGTGCAATCAACTTACAGAATTAAACTGATGTGTGAGTGCAGCAGTTCAGAAATCCTTTATTTGGAGAATCTAGAAACAGATATTTCCAGCCATATACAGGCAATAAGATTAAGCCGTAAGACTGCGTTTAAAACACAGGAGAAACGTTTTTTACAAACTCCTCTGCTTTGTGATCGTTCACCTTAGGAAGTTATATCTATGGTTAGATTCAGCTAGCTAGAAACACGTTTCTTCTAAAAGCTACGTTTGGATATTCCAGAGTTAATGGAAGTATAGGCTGTAAGAGAAATATCTTCCTCTAAAACAAAAATGGTGCTATCTAGCAGAATGGATGTCAAGCTGTACACTCAGCTTAAAGAGTTAAAATGATGTGTGTGTGTAGCAGTTCAGAAACCCTTTCTTTGGAGAATCTAGAAGCAGATATTTCCAGAAATATTCAGGCATATAAGAATTAGCAGTAAGAGTGCATTTAAAACAGAGGAGAAACGTCTATTTCAAACTGCTCTGCTTTGTGTTCGTTGACCTTAAGAAATTGCATCTGTGTTTACAATCAGCGAGTTGGAAACACGTTTCTTCTAAAAGCTGCGTTTTTTGTATTCCAGAGTGAATGAGACTGCAGGCTGTAATGAGAAATATCTTGCTCTAAAACAAAAACAGAGCTATCTAGCAGAATGTTTGTCAAGCTGTGCAATCAACTTACAGAATTAAACTGATATGCGTGCCGTAGTTCAGAAATCCTTTCTTTGGAGAACTTAGAAACAGATATATCCAGCCATATAATGGCATATAAGAATTAGCAGTGTGACTACGATTAAAACACAGGACAAACGTCTATTTCAAACTGCT
>NW_022439109.1:0-1728 GCF_009761245.1 Sapajus apella
CCTATAATGAAAAATGAGACCCAAAGAGGCTCAAACTCTCAGTAAAACAAGTAGAGATTTCTCCAGCCCCAGTCCAAGCCTGTCTTCACAGCAGCATCAGCCACTGCGTGCATGAAGACGGTGGCTGTGGGTATGGGAGCAGAAACACACGTCTCTCTTCCAAGGTCAAGCCGTGCTGAGCTTCAACCCTTCCCCCAGACCTTTCCAGGGCAAAGTGACCCAACGTGTTCCCTCCCTACCTGGGTTATCCTAGGTGATGTGGAAACTGACTTGCTCCAGGCAGGTGAGTGCCCAAGAGCCACAGTTCTCCGGGTGGAGATGGGATGTCCTGCATAGATCTCATTTCCTTTTTCTCCTTATCTCCAAATAGCCCCAAACTCTGTTTTGCTCATCATGCTGCCTTCATCTGAGGGAGATCAAGGACTTGCATAATAAGCACTTGACTCATCTCCAAAGCCAAGGTTTGTTCCAATGGCTTTGACTTTCAACCTCCCCACGTCTCCTTGAAAAGATCAACCACATTTTTGTACCACAGGACATGCCAGGAATAGCTCACATCGAGTGCTTTCGGGAGGGGCGCCCATGAGGAAGAGGCCACAGGTCAGCAAGACAGCTCAAAGGTACCATTAAGATGATGGACGCCTTTTTCCATGGTGCTTGGGCAGGCCGCTGAGCTTCATTACTCATCTTTTCCGCAGGGAGGTCACCATGCAAAGAGGGTGTCCTGTGCTCCACCAGCCAGGATGCAGGCCCTGGGGACCACACTCGCATCCTTGGGAACAGAGGATGTGGGAGCAAGACTTCAGATGCTCTAACTCAAAGGGGGCCTGACTGCTCAGTGTATCCCTGCCTGAAAGCGGGGCTTAGGCTAAACGAACACAGGTCCCTTCCAGGCCACTGCAGCGAGTCACGACATCTCTCCCCACCACCATCACTTCTCCCCCAAACCAGCAGATTCTCCACAGCCTGCAACTTCCTATTCAGAGAAAACTCTCAAAGGCAAAGCCAGATTTCTGACCAGTTTTGAAATGTCTGAATAGGCAGGGCATGGTGGCTCATGCCTGTAATCCCAGCACTTTGAGAGGCTGAAGGAGGAGGACCATTTGAGGCCAGGGGTTTGAGACCACCCTGGGCAACAGAGTGAGATTCTGTCTCTACAAAAAAATAAACAAAATTAGCTGGGCATGATGGTGCATGCCTGTGGTCCTAGCTACTCAGGAGGCTGAGGTGGGAGAATCACCTGAGCCCCACCCCAGAGTTCCAGGCTGTAGTGAGCCAAGATTGCACCACTGCACTCCAGCCTGGGCAACACAGCAAGACCCTACCTTAAAAAGATTCTGAAACGCAACACACGAACAATAGCAATAATAACAGCCACCAACAATATAGTCACTGTAGTGACCAGGAGCCATGCAAGGCATTTTACCCCACCTGCAAAGTAGGCGTGACCATCTCGCTTGTCCAGAGTCTTGGAGAAGTTAAAAAACTTGCTACTTTGTAGGTAACTGGCTGAGCCGGGATTAGAAACAACGCCTGTCTGGTTCCCAAGCCCACCATGCTCTTTCCATGAGCAACGCTGCCCATGTGATTCAGAGGATCAGAGTTTGCTGTGACAGAAACAGAACCAGAGGCTGGTTTCAAGGCCTGGGAGGAGCTGGGTCAGGCCTGAGCCAAATAGCAGGGATGGGCCACCTCTGTGCCTCCCAGCTGGTATTCCTTAGCTGGCCT
>NW_022439109.1:1738-10639 GCF_009761245.1 Sapajus apella
CCCCCTCTACCGGCCACCTCGGACATTACAGTCAGGAATCGCAGGATCCGTTGCGTTTTCACAACAGTAACTGAGAAGGAAAACACCTCTTTTCCAGCTCCCGCAGCCTGGAAAGAATGAAAGCAGGGATGGCCTGACCCACCTGCCTTGAGGAATTAGAAACTCTGTGCAAATCCCCAGGGGTATGTCAACACCCAAAAGTTCATCAGGAGGAAAGGAACTCCCATTTTAGACAAAGAGGCCAGAGCTTGTGTAGAGGGAGGGGCCCAGAGCTTGACAGTATCTGGGAGCACGCTTAGCACGGGCCCTGTGGACACGCACTTGGACCCACGCAAAAGTTATCTTTGCTTAAGGATCCTTTAAACTCTGAGTCTGCCCAAGAAAGCACACTTGACTCTGATCAAGCCTCCAAATCCAATGACCTGTCAAAGAAAAGGCAGCGGGGGATGCATAATGCTCCACTTTGCGGGTGCAATTAGCAAAGTCGCAGCTGTCAGAAACTCCACAGGACAGACCGCCAGTTCCTGCAACAACTGGATCACACAGGGAAAGTGGAAGGGTGGAGGGGAATATTTGGATCAGAAGAAACCTCGGAGTGGGGTGATTCCTAGATTATATTGTTAAATACAAAAGCAAAGTGTGAAAGAATATCTGTAACACACTACCTTTCATGTAAGGAAGAGGGGAAGAAAATAAAATACACAAAACCTCTTCTTTTGTGCAAAAAAAAGCAGAGGAAGGATAAATCGGAAACCAATAAGACTGGTTGCCTGCCTGGGGTGGCTCCCCACGGGGCGTGGGCATAGGTGGGAATAGGGTGGATGATGGAATGACACAGAAGAATTAGAGGGTGCGACACTGCATATACCTTTTGAATCTTTCTGACTTTTAGAATCGTGCATATTTCAGGTACTCAATTTAAAAAATTTTAAATGGGAGGAAGCCCAAAGCAGGGCACAAACAAATGACACTAAGGGTTTTACAAATGATTTATCTACTTTCACTAAAACGATGGGGAAACTAACCTAAGAAACTTTGGGAAACAGTATTTTTATTGCATCTTCTAAAGTTAAAAATGAAAAGACCTATATATTAGTAGGTCAATTTTTCACAAGCGTATGGGTCACTGAGTCTGAAACTATTTTATGTGCTTTCTGGAACTGAGCAAGTAAGTCAATAGATGATGGATAAGGAGATCCAAGATGCAGCATGACGGAGAACCCTATGGTACTGGATTGGAATTAATGGTGTCAGTATGAACTCATGGTTTTAACATGGATACAGGCAGAAGTGTGTGTGTGTGTGTGTGTGTGTGTGTGTGTGTGTGTGTTTCCTAGTCTAGCTGTTGGGAGGACCTAGAGGTGATGAGATCTCAGTAGCAATGAGCACAGCCAGTGCCCAGATCTTGATTTCTAAACACCAGTCTCAATATGATGAACCAGGGCTTCCAAGAGAAACAGCTCTTTCCAGGGCCAGGTCAGAGAAAGGACAGGAGGAGCCGGCAGCATCTCTTGGTTCTATAGAGCAAGGAAGATCCCCAAACCATGCATCTGCAGCAAACCACACAGGGGCCATGGGAAGGGGCTCTTGATGGCCACAGCTGGGACAATTCAAACACAAAAGGCATGGTCCATAGCCACAGAATAAAATAAGAATCCACAAGCCTGTATGGGTATGGAGAAATGAATGAGTATGTACATGAGGCAGAAAGGAAAGCTCTTGCTCACAGAAGAATTTCACTAATGAAATGTAGAAGGAATGCCGAACATAGAAAAATCTCTATTCAGTAAACACCTCAGCAATCATTGTTTGAAGCAAGAATCATGAATGAACGTTAAATCTAGTAGGCAAAAATATGATAAGAAATAAGGTACTTACATAGTCTCAAATGAACTCCCCACAGATACCTGTTAATTACAAAGGGAAAGAATGGTACGTTTACAGTGGAGAAATTGGACATCCCAGTCCCCCGAGAATGATGCAATGAGAGAGACAGCATTCCTTCTGCAAGATTGCTGCCAAAATGCATAACCCAAATTTAATCATGAAGAAACAGACAAAACCCAATGAAGGGACATTCTACAACATAACTGTCCTGTACTCAAAAAAAAAAAAAAAAAGATAAAACAAGACTGAGAAGCTCTTTCAGACTAAAGTAGACAATTAAATGGGCAAATCTAAATGAGATCTGTCAACGAGGTAAATCTAAGTGAGATTTGTAGGTTTGATGACAGTATCATGCCCATGTTCCTCTCCTACTTTTGATCATTGTACTGTGGTTATGTAAGATGTTAATATTTGAAGAATCTGGGTGAAGAGTATAATGGGAATTCTTTGTACTATTTTTGCAACCTTCCTGTAAGTCTGACATTATTTCAAAATGAAAAGTGAAAAAAAAGGGAAGGAGAGGCCGAAGAGAGATCTCACTCAGTCACTCTGGGTGGCTCAAGCAAACTGGAAAGAAAGTCTATCGCCCTCAAACGAAACATCTGGAACCTGGTTCTGATGATGCCGGTGTGGTCCTGCCATCTTTTAGGGACGTGTACTGAAATATTTCCAGATGGCACGCTGTGATACCTGGGTTTTGCTTTGAAGTAATGCAGGAGAGGGGAGTTGCTGGGGGGTGCAGATGAGGCAGAATGGGAGGGAGGTTAGGGGGTTAGGTTGGTGCAGTTACAGGGTGGGTGCCCTGGGCTCATTATTCTCCATTCACTTTGCTGTGGGTTCACAATTCTCCCAAATAAAATGTTTTTTAAAAAACAATGTCCAGACCAGGCACGGTGGCTCGATCTTGTAATCCTGGCACTTTGGGAGGCCAAGGCGGGAGGATTGCTTGAGGCCAGGAGTTTGAGACCAGCCTGGGCAACATAGTGAGATCCCATCTCTATGAAAACAAAACAAGGCTGGGAGCGGTGGCTCACCCCTGTAATCCTATCACTTTGGGAGGCCAAATCGGATGGATCACCTGAGGTCGGGAGTTCAAGACCAGCCTGCCCAACATGGAGAAATGCCATTTCTACTAAAAATACAACAACAACAACAACAAATTAACTGGGCATGGTGGGGCATGCCTATAATCCCCACTACTCGGGAGGCTGAGGCAGGAGAATCACTTGAACCTAGGAGGCGGAGGTTGCAGTGAGCCAAGATCACACCACTGCACTCCAGCCTGGGCAACAAGAGTGAAACTTCATCTCAAAAAAAGAAAAACAAAACAAAAACAATGAAAAACAAAAAAAAACCCGTCCAGAGGCAGTTGTTGGCCTGTACAGGAGGGAAAGGAAGACGCCTGAAGGGTGGCCAGTTCACTCCCTGCCATGCCCCTCGGACCCTCCCCTCTCAGTGTCCGTCCCCACTAGGCCCTGTCCACCAGCCCTGGCCTGCTCCAGATCCTCTCCAGGCTGACCCATGATCCCCTGAACCCTAATTCAAGAGATACATGCCCTCATTGGTGAGTCCTCACTGACACCCACCTGCCCCTGCCCCTAAGGGAGAGATGACCTCTGACCTGAGGTCCCTGTCCACATCTCCCTGAAGCCCCTCCCCTGGCCCTGCTTCCTCTTACTCCCCTGGAAGGGATGCTGCAGCGTGAGAGGCGAGTGTCCTGCTGGCCCAGCCGGCTCCCGGTGGGGATGCAGAGGAGGCTTCCTCTTTGTAGTTCTGACCTTCTTCTGTATTACAGGATGCTATGCATCCCTGGACACCCCCCAAAAGCCACCTGCATCCTAAGTGGCTGGGACCACCAAAAATGTGTCCATACCATGGAGAACAACAATGCTGGCCTTTCCTGATCTTCATCTGCCAAAAGTCTGCTGTTGCAGGAGAGAGAGCATTCCTGGTGTGATAAAATGCTCGGGAAAGAGAAGCGGGCGAACATCAGCCTCTCCACCCTCCCAGAGCGGACCATGGGTAGCCGGGCCGAGGGGAGACTGAACAGACAGGGAGGGCCCACAGGAGGCATGTGATGGGTCCCAAGGTGAGAAGTGCAAGATGAGCTTTCAGGACCTGAGGGCAGAGGGGACCTGAGGCTGTGCCCTATGGAGCGCCCAAGTGTCGGAAGATGTCATGGCACTGAAGAGATTCCTGTGCTGTCAAAGGGCACGGGAGCAATCACATGCTCTCCTTGCCCACAACCTCTAGGGTAGCAGAGAAGCTGCAGGGGAATTTGGGGGCCTGAAGGGCCTGTGGGCACAGCCACAGTGGAACTCAGTGCAGACGCCTCTGAGGACATCCAAGACCAGGTGCTCACATGTGGGCTCCTCACAGCGCCTCATGCTCCGCGGCATCACCCAGGGCCTAACCGCAGAGCCCATGACAGTGAGCTGCGGGGACCAGAATGAACTCAGGCCCAGTGTCCTGGTGCAGCACATACAGCAAAGAGAATCCATGTCCAGCCCTGGGAGATACACAAAGCGCCCCCTCTGGCACACCCGCGTGTGTGGTTTCTAAAGGATTAGGAAGCTCACGCCAGTAATCCCAGCACTTTGGGAGGCCAAGGCAGGCAGATCACAAGATCAGGAGCTCGAGACCAGCCTGACCAACATGGTGAAACCGTGTCTCTACTAAAAATACAAAAATTAGCTGAGTGTGGTGGGGTGCGCCTGTAATCCCAGCTACTCAGGAGGCTGAAGCAGGAGAATCGCTTGAGCCCAGGAGGCGGTCACAGTGAGCTGAGATCACACCACTGCACTCCAGCCTGGACAACACAGCAAGACTCCATCTAAAAAAAAAAAAAAAAAAAGAAAGAAAAAAGAAAAAATAGGAAAAGAAAGCGGGAGGCAGCCCCGTGCCATGAAATGACTGCCGTGGAGCAGGCCGCCCTATAGGCTCTACAGCTCCGAGCAGGAACACACGCAGCCGGCCGGGAAACGCAGGCCAGCCCGGGGCTCCCTGCCACACGCAGCAAGGCAGAGGCTATGTAAAAAGTTATTTTGTGGGTTGATGTTTGCAAGCTTTGATTGAATAAAGGTTAAAGTGTGTTACGGGTTTTGGGGTGTTTCTTGGTGGGTTTTTTTTTAACTATTTTCTCATATGTCCCACCTCTTGTCATTCAATATGTTTGGGGCAGAAGTGTTGAAGGGTGAGGATCTGGGAATACACACTGAACTTTTAAAGGAATAATTCCCACATTGTTAAGCCTTCCTTCTGTACATTGCGGTTTCCTGGAAAGCTGCTGGAACATAGGCCATTGCAGGTGAAGCCCTTGTACTCGGTCTGCTGCTATGCTGTGCTCATCCTGACACAAGCCCCCAGCACACCTGGGCTCTTGAACAAGGGCTATCCCTGGGCCCCTCCCTCCCTTCCAGACCAGCTCTCAATTTTCTTCTGAAAGAACTGTGGTGGGGTCAGGTGTCACCACTGTGGCATTAGGGCTCCACCTGGTGGTCACTATGCATACTACTGTGCCTCCTGAACCCGTGTGTGTGTGTGTGTGTGTGTGTGTGTGTGTGTGTGTGTGTGTGTTTGCGCGTGCATGCACGAGTGTCCATCCCCATCCGAACACAATGGGTCACTGGTCAGGAGCAGCTTGGAAATGAGTAGCCTTTATGGCCTGGAAAACCTGATTTCAAATCCCATCTCTGCAACTTACTTAGTAACTGACCTTGGACAAGTGGCTTAAATTCTGTGAACTTGTTTGTTCACCTGGAAAATGGGTGAAATGGTATTCCTTCTCTAGAGTTGGGCACAGTAGTTCACACCTGTAATCCCAGATACTTGGGATGCTGAGGTGGGAGGATCACTTGAGCTAAGGAGTTTGAGACCAGCCTGGACAACATAGTGAGACCCTATCTCTTAAAAAAATAAACAAATTAGCTGGCTGTGGTGGCGCACACGGGTAGTCCCAGCTACTAGAGAGGCTGAGGCAGGAGGATCACTTGAGCTCAGGAGTCTGAGGCTGTAGTGAGCTATGATCATGCCACTGTACTTCAGCCAGGGCAACAGAGTAAGACCTCATCCCTAAAACTAACAGTAAAATAAATAATAATAGGCCCTCCCTTACTGGACTGTTGGAGTCTGGTCATAAAGAATCAGCTGCCACTGATTCTTCTACCCATAGCCAGCCCAGCCGTTTCCACGTGGGAGGCCAGCCCCTCCGCGCGAGCACAGACTTCATAGTGGATGGCTCTTGTTTTTCCCACTGCCGCTCAGTCATGTGCCTGCCTTACATGTCCCTCACCACCGAGTGCAGTGTTGAACTCACAGCAGGAGCTCCCTGGAGTCACTGGGTACCCATCCTCAGACCAGCACCGGCTCTGGCTGCTGTGCTTGGTCTGGTGCCTTCTTTGTTCATATTTTTAACTGAGGGCTGCAGTCTGTTGGTTCCATACCAAACAGCACCAGTGAAGGCTCGGCAGGATGGGAGCAGGTCCGACTCAGTGTGGGGCCAGGTCTACCTGAACAGGGCCTGGAGTGTGCCCTGAGGGGCTGTCCAGGCCTCTGCAGATGCACAGAGCAAGGGAAGGGTAGGGGAGCTGCCCAGGAGCCAGCCAAAAGGGTCACTGCTAGCTGTTGAGGATTGGGCTGGGTTTATCCCAAGGGGCGCAGCCAGTGAAAGTGGGCCCCAATGGCAAAGCCAGATCTGCAGTTTCCTTTCCTTATAGCCTCAAGGTCCCCTTTCCTGTCCACAATTCTACCTCATTAGAAATGGAAGAGATGGCCAGTGGCTTTCACGGGGCTATGGTAGTGAGAGTACACTTGCTTAACAAAGTCGAGAAGGCAGGCGTCCCTGCGTACGAGCCAACCACACCCTGCAGCTCACAGTCTCCCGCTGCCCTAAAACCCTGGCCATAAAGCTTGGTCGTCCAACTCCAGAGTCCTTATCTTTATTCACTATATAAACCTTTGCTATTATAGGGATGCTTGTACCAAAGGCTAATACAAGAAGATGGATAAACCTGGTCCTCATACTTAAGTTCATTTACCAGCACTGTCAACTCAATGTAAGGATTTGGAGCAATGTAAAAAACAAACTTTTACAGTAATACTGATTTTGCTCCTGTGGCTGTTTCAGATTCTAAACCTCAGCCACTTTCTTTTTGGAATGAAATCTGATAAGCAATAATACATAAGTGAACATGCTCTTTAATGTCAAAGACAATACACATTTGAAAAACAAAATATCAAACGCAACTACAGAAATCTTACCTTTTACTTCTGGACAATCTGAACCGTGTCACACTGCCAAACTGGGAGAAATAGGAAACGATCTGGGTTTTGTCAAGTAGGTTAGGCAGGTGGTGCACATAGACGACTCCAGGAGCAAGTTGTTTTCATTTTTTTTTTTTTCGCTGAATACATAAAGACCAGGAAAATTAAGTATTTTTTTCTTTTCTTTTCTTTTCTTTTCTTTAGAGACGGAGTTTCCCTCTTGTTGCCCAGGCTGGAGTGTAGTGGCCCGATCTCGGCTCACTGCAACCTCCGCCTCTCAGGTTCAACCAATTCTCCTGCCTCAGCCTCCCGAGAAGCTGGAATTAAAGGCGCTTGCTACCATGCCCCGCTTTTTTTTTGTACTTTTAGTAGAGACGGGGTTTCACCACGTTGGCCAGTCTGGTCTCGAACTCCTGACCTCAGGTGATCCACCCTCCTCGGCCTCCCGAAGTGCTGGGATTACAGGCGTGAGCCACAGCGCCTGGCTCAAGATTTTTAAAATAAGAAAATCACATTGCAACAAAGCTTGCAAAACTCCTAGTCCTAGCCCACGGCCCAAAAACCTATTCTGCATTTTCACTTACCACAGCAGTAATTAAAGAACTGGCTGTTTAATGTCTCTACCCACAAGGGCCGTGGCTGAGCAGTAGTTGACTGTCTTTCCAGCCCGGCACCCCACCACTCAGTACAATGTCAGTGCTCAATAACTACTGTATGTCAATCAGCGGATAGGCAAGGACATCTCTGAACAAGCCAGTTTAGATCTTCTGCCCAGGAAACTATACATAACTGTACCCTTCACTTTGGATGCACACTGTTTACTCACACTTCATCGAAAACGTTTCCAGATGACTGTTAACTCTCACAGTACAGATGAGCCTTTCAGCGTCTCAGTTGTCACACCCTTACCTCTGTAACAAGAACGTCTAAGTTTCCCAGTGCATTTTATGCTAAAAACCACAGAAAGTATAAGGGATGTCAGGGGCCCTAGTCAGCAACCGCAACTTGGCAAATGAAGTATTTTAATAACTCTCAGATCTCCAACCCGGCATACAAACCTCCCGAAAGTGATAAGTCTGGGGCCCCCATTTTCGGAGGCAACGCGGCAGTGACAGCTCTAACCCGGAGATAACCTGCGGTATGGGAGCCCATTCCCTCCAGCTGGCTCCTTCCTCCGCTTCCGTCACCCCAATGCCTCCCCCTTACTCTCCACATGAAGGCTCCAAGTCTCAGCGGCCAAACCCCTCTATAATGTACTGACCAGCGTAAACCCTTTAGTCTGAGAAACCCTGGCCTGCAAGCTCAAGAGGTCAGCCCCTGATTCAGGCGAATCCGGTTGGGAGACCCTGGAGGTAACGAAGGTGAGCGCGAAGGCAAGAGGAGCCGGGCTGGGAACTGCGCGACCCCAGAAACCCCCTAAACCGATGCGTCTCCCCTACTCGCAGCCTGGGCTAGGGCGCCTGCTCACCTGGGTTACGCGCTTGCGAACCTGTGCCACCTCCTTTTGAAACTTGACATCTTCTTGCGGGTTAAGAGACAAGACTGGCGCAGCCGGACCAGGACACGCCGCCATGCCAAAAGGAGCCAACACTAACTCCACACGGAGTATTTGAAAGGTACAAACAGGCCGGGCACGCCTGTAATCCCAGCACTTTGGGAAGTGAGGTCAGGAGATAACTTAAGATCAGGGATTCGCGACCAGCCTGGCCAACATGGTGAAACCCTGTCTCTACTAAACTACAAAAATTAGCC
>NW_022439110.1:0-10628 GCF_009761245.1 Sapajus apella
ATTTTTGTCTGGTTTGTCAAAGATCGGATGGTTGTAGATATGTTGTGTTGCCTTCGAGACCTCTGTTCTGTTCCATTGGTCTATATCTCTGTTTTGGTACCAGTACCATGCTGTTTTGATTACAGTAGCCTTGTAGTATAGTTTGAAGTCTGGTAGTGTGATGCCGCCCGCTTTGTTCTTTTGGCTTAGAATTGACTTGGCTATGCAGGCTCTCTTTTGGTTCCATATGAAGTTTAAGGTGGTTTTTTCCAGTTCTGTGAAGAAGGTCATTGGTAGCTTGATGGGGATAGCATTGAATCTGTAAATTACTTTGGGCAGTATGGCCATTTTCACGATATTGATTCTTCCTAACCATGAACATGGAATGTTTCACCACCTGTTTTTGTCCTCTCTTATTTCATTGAGCAGTGGTTTGTAGTTCTCCTTGAAGAGGTCCTTTACTTTCCTTGTTAGTTGTATTCCTAGGTATTTTATTCTCTTTGTGGCTATTGTGAATGGAAGTTTGTTCTTGATTTGGCTCTCTTTAAGTCTGTTATTGGTGTATAGGAATGCATGTGATTTTTGCACATTGATTTTGTATCCTGAGACTTTGCTGAAGTTGCTTATCAGTTTCAGGAGATTTGGGGCTGAGACAATGGGGTCTTCTAAATATACAATCATGTCGTTTGCAAATAAAGACAATTTGACCTCCCCCTTTCCTAATTGAGTACCTTTTTTTCATTTTCTTGTCTGATTGCTCCGGATAGAACTTCCAATACTACATTGAATAGGAGTGGCGAGAGAGGGCATCCTTGTCTAGTGGCAGATTTCAAGGGGAATGCTTCCAGTTTTTGCCCATTCAGTATGATATTGGCTGTTGGTTTGTCGTAAATAGCTTTTATTTTTTTGAGATATGTTCCATCAATACCTAGCTTACTGAGGGTATTTAGTATAAAGGGCTGTTGAATTTTGTCAAAGGCCTTCTCTGCATCAATTGAGATAACCATGTGGTTTTTGTCTTTGGTTCTGTTTATGTGGTGAATTACGTTTATAGACTTGCGTATGTTGAACCAGCCTTGCATCCCCGGGATGAAGCCTACTTGATCATGGTGGATAAGCTTTTTGACGTGCTGTTGCAATCGGCTTGTCAGTATTTTATTGAAGATTTTTGCATCTATGTTCATCATGGATATTGGCCTGAAGTTTTCTTTTCTTGTTGAGTCTCTGCCGGGTGTTGGTATCAGGATGATGTTGGTCTCATAAAATGATTTGGGAAGAATTCCCTCTTTTTGTATTGTTTCGAATAGTTTCAGAAGGAATGGTACCAGCTCCTCTTTGTATGTCTGGTAGAATTCGGCTGTGAACCTGTCTGGCCCTGGGCTTTTTTTGGGTGGTAAGCTCTTAATTGCTGCCTCAACTTCAGACCTTGTTATGGGTTTGTTCGGGGTTTCGGCTTCTTCCTGGTGTAGGCTTGGGAGGAGGCAAGTGTCCAGGAATTTATCCATTTCTTCCAGGTTTACTAGTTTATGTGCATAGAGTTGTTTGTAATAATCTCTGATGATGGTTTGAATTTCTGTGGAATCTGTGGTGATATCCCCTTTATCATTTTTTATTGCATCAATTTGGTTATTCTCTTTTCTTTTTTATTAATCTGGCTAGTGGTCTATTTTCTTGATCTTTTCAAAAAACCAGCTCCTGGATTTATTGATTTTTTGAAAGGTTTTTTGTGTCTCTATCTCCTTCAGTTCTGCTCTGATCTTAGCTATTTCTTGTCTTCTGCTAGACTTTGAGTTTTTTTGATCTTGCTCCTCTAGCTCTTTTAATTTTGATGATAGGGTGTCAATTTTTGATCTCTCCTTGCTTCTCATGTGGGCACTTATTGCTATATATTTTCCTCTAGAGACTGCTTTAAATGTGTCCCAGAGATTCTGGTATGTTGTGTCTTCATTCTCGTTGGTTTAGAAGAACATCTTTATTTCTGCCTTCATTTCATTGTTTATCCAGTCAACATTCAAGAGCAAGTTGTTCAGTTTCCATGAAGCTGTGCGATTCTGGGTTAGTTTTTGATTTCTGAGTTCTAACTTGATTGCACTGTGGTCTGAGAGACTGTTTGTTACGATTTCCGTTCTTTTGCATTTGCTGAGGAGTGATTTACTCCCAATTATGTGGTCAATTTTAGAGTAGGTGTGATGTGGTGCTGAGAAGAATGTATATTCTGTGGATTTGGGGTGGAGAGTTCTGTAAATGTCTATTAGGTTTGCTTGTTCCAGGTCTGAGTTCAAGTCCTGGATATCCTTGTCAATTTTCTGTCTCCTTTCTCTGTCTAACATTGACAATGGGGTGTTAAAGTCTTCCACTATAATTGTGTGGGTGTCTAAGTCTCTTTGTAAGTCATTAAGAACTTGCCTTATGTATCTGGGTGCTCCTGTATTGGGTGCGTATATATGTAGGATCGTTAGCTCTTCTTGTTGCATTGATCCTTTTACCATTATGTAATGTCCTTCTTTGTCTCTTTTGATCTTTGTTGCTTTAAAGTCTATTTTATCAGAGATGATAATTGCAACTCCTGCTTTTTTTTGCTCTCCATTTGTTTGGTAAATCTTCCTCCATCCCTTTATTTTGAGCCTTTGTGTATCCTTGCACGTGAGATGGGTTTCCTGGATACAGCACACCGATGGGTTTTGTCTTTTTATCCAATTTGCCAGTCTGTGTCTTTTGATTGGGGCATTTAGTCCATTTACATTTAGGGTTAATATTGTTATGTGTGAATTTGATACTGCCATTTCAGTGCTATCTGGTTGTTATGTCCATTAGTTGATGCAGGTTCTTTATTGTGTCGATTCTCTTTACCATTTGGCATGTTTTTGGAGTGGCTGGTACTGGTTGTTCCTTTATATGTGTCGAGTCTCTTTCAGGAGCTCTTGTAAAGCTGGCCTGGTGGTGACGAAATCTCTGAGTATTTGCATAGGATTTTATTTTTCCTTCACTTATGAAGCTTAGTTTGGCTAGATAGGAGATTCTGGGTTGAAAGTTCTTTTCCTTAAGGATGTTGAATATTGGCCCCCACTCTCTTCTGGCTTGTAGGATTTCTGCTGAGAGATCTGCTGTGAGTCTGATGAGCTTTCCTTTGTGGGTAACCCGACCTTTCTCTCTGGCTGCCCTTAGTATTTTCTCCTTCATTTCAACCCTGGTGAATCTGACGATTATGTGCCTTGGGGTTGCTCTTCTTGAGGAATATCTTTGCGGTGTTCTCTGTATTTCCTGGACTTGAATATTTGCTTTCCTTGGTAGGTTGGGGAAGTTTTCCTGGATAATATCCTGAAGAGTATTTTCCAGCTTGGATTCATTCTCTTCGGTGCATTCAGGTACACCTATCAAACATAGATTAGGTCTTTTCACATAGTCCCACATTTCTTGGAGACTTTGTTCATTCCTTTTTACCATTTTTTCTCCATTCTTGCCTTCCCGTTTTATTTCATTGAGTTGATCTTCTACCTCTGATATCCTTTCTTCTGCTTGATCAATTCGGCTGTTGATACTTGTGCATGCTTCGTGAAGTTCTCATGTTGTGTTTTTCAGCTCCATCAATTCACTTATATTCCTTTCTATTTTGTCCATTCTCATTAGCATTTCATCAAATCTTTTTTCAATGTTCTTTGTTTCTTTGCATTGGGTTAGAACATGTTCTTTTAGTTCACAGCAGTTTCTTACTACCCACCTTCTGAAGTCTGATTCTGTCATTTCATCACACTCGTTCTCCATCCAACCTTGTTCCCTTGCTGGTGAGGAGTTGTGATCCGTTTTAGGAGGAGAGGTGTTCTGGTGTCGGGTGTTTTCATCCTTTTTGTGCTGGTTTCTTCCCATCTTTATGGATTTATCCACCTGTCATCTTTGTAGTTGCTGGCTTTCAGATTGGGTCTCTGAGTGGACGTTCTGTTTGTGGATGATGAGGTTATTTCTGTTTCTTGGTTTTCCTTCTGACAGTCTGGCCCCTCTGCTGTAGGTCTGCTGAGGTCCACTCCAGGCCCTGCTTGCCTGGGGATCACCTGCAGCAGCTGCAGAACAGTAATGGTTGTTACCAGCTTTCTTCTTCTGCTATCTTTGTCCCAGAAGGATACCCGCCAGGTGTCAGTCTGATCTCTCCTTTATGAGGTGGCTCTTTGGATATACAGGGGTCAGGGAGCTGCTTGAGGAGACGGTCTCTTCTTTACAGGAGCTCAAATGCTGAGCTGTGAGCTCCATTGTTCATTCAGAGCTGCTGGGCAGGTACGTTTAGGTCTGCAGCAGCAGAACTCATAAACTGTTTTTTGTTCCCAGGTGCTCTGTCCCAGGGATTTAGGGCTTTATTTATGAGTTTCCATTATACTGCTGCCTTCTTTTTTTTTTCCGTCAGAGTGCCCTGCCCAGCAAGGAGGCAGCCTAGTCACTGACTGCCTGTAGAGGCTTTGCTGAGCTGTTGTGGGCTCCACCCAGCTGCCAAGTGAACTTCCCTGCAGTCCTGTTTATATGGGTGTAGTTAGAACTGCCTAGGCAAGGGTGGCCCGCCTCTTTTAAGGTGGAGTCTCTCTGTAGTGGCGGGTTGCCTTGGCAACGACGGGCTGCCTCAGCAATGGCTGACTACCTCTGTAGCGGTGCGCTGCCTCGGTAATGGCAGACGCCCCCCCCCGACAGAGTTGGACCGTCCCGGATTCAGCTGCGCTTGTTGTGAAACTCAATCCAGAGAGTTTCTTATTGCTGTTCTTTTGTAGGGGTGGGACCAGCCGAGCCTGATCGCCTGGCTCCCTGCCTCAGAGCCTTTTTTAAGTTGGTGTTCCAGTTGCCTGTTGAAGATTCGCCAGGGTCTGTTTGTTTTCCCCTGTGGCCACTCACTGCGCTGGCTTAAACAGCGGCACTGAGATTCGTGGCGTTTTTTTTTTTTTTGCCCTGGAATCTACTGTTCTGGTTCCCTGCTCAGTCCCCTTTTAAACAGACAAATGGGCGACTCCCCGTGGCTCCAATTGCCAGCCAAGAGGGCACCCGGACCGGTGTATTTTGTGCGGAGAACCGCTGCTCTGGGGCGCCGACAAAGCAGCCGCGCGGGACAAAGCAGCGGCGCCGGCCGGCACAGCCACGCTGGTCGAAACATCCACGCTGGTGACCTGTGGAGCTCCTCCGCCTGGGAATTGCCTAGTCTGTGGGCAATAAAAATGCAGCGTCCACTCACCCTCTGCGCTTTCACTGGGAGCTGCAATCCTGAGCTGTTCCTAAACGGCCATCTTGGATCCTCCTGCTTTATTACAATATAGGAAACTTTCAGTAAGACGTCGACAAGGAGGGCTGGGATTGGGCATCCACATTCTAGATCTTAGGGAAAACATTCAGTGTTTCACCAATAAGTACCATGTCAGCTATTGGTTATTCATAGGAGCCATTTCTCACATTGAGATCATTTCCAAATATTCTTATGTGGATGAAAATTTTCTATTATGTAATTTAGTAAGCAGGCATCATTCAGCAAACAATTTTGTAATTTTATAGACTATTTTATAATGTTGGAAATTTTATTTTTCTGTCAAAAGATTCTTCTAAATGTGTTAAATCAACAATTTCAGCATATATTTTGGCCATGTCAGTACAAGTGCTATAATTATGACTGTATGTTTGAATAAAGATTTTACAATTACCTGTTTAACCTGGTCAGTATTTGGAACTGATGCCAATACCAGGCATCATCTTCTATGACCAGGTTTTTAATCTTTAATGGCTTAATAGCTTTACTTTTTATAGAATAATCTGAATTAGACTCTACTATCGAACTATTTTTATTTCACTCTCCACTTTGCTTTTATCGCCATTAACTTTCAAGTTTGACAAGCAAATTTTATAAGGCTTTAACAATTTTTAAAGTGGTTCATAGGAATTTTCACGCATAAATTCAGCTAACAATAATGTTAATGAAGTTAATGAAGATATATCTGTTAATGAAAAATTGTGTTGAATCTGTCACTCTCACTATTTTAGTCTCCTTTGTGTCTTCATAAAGTTGTCACTGCTACACTTCACTGACAAAAATTATTTCAAATAAGGAAAAAAAGAAGGAAAACTTTCATTAAACTTTTCAACTTTAATAATACCATCATATCCGCAATGTAAATTTTTATGCCTTTTATAGCAACACTTGCCTCCTACATAGCATTTTTTTTTTTTTTTTTTTAAGAAACATGGTCTTCCTATGTTGCCCAGGCTGGTTGGTCTCCAACTCCAGGCCTCAAGGAATCCTGCATATCAGACCCAGAGCAATTTTTAATACTTCTTCCAGAACATGTTTTTTTTTTTTAGAATTTTAAATGATCAAATACATAAATAAGGAAATGCTGTCTTTCATTCTTGCTTCTACAAATTAATAAGATCACCACGGTAATAGAGATTAACTGTGCTATACAAAATACTTATATTTTAGATGGGTTATCAGACATGCTTCACAGTTTGATATGATATTTTTAAAAATAATGATACAATAAACATGCCAACAAAGTTACATTAATTCTATTAAAAATTTGGATATTTGATATTTACTCTTGCTTTGTAAGCTCTGTAGGTTTTGAACATAGGCCATGCATTACTTTTCTCCTTAGATTTATTCTGTCTTTAAGTATGTTCTGACCATGGCTAGGTAATCTAAATCCAAGCAGTCACCAAAATAGCCTGGAGAGCTTGTGCCCAACTCCAGAAATTTTGAGTCAGTAGTTTTAGTGTGGGTCCCATTAATTTGCATTTCTAACAATTTTCTAATTGATGCTCATGATGCTAGTTTTCAGAGAACCTTTTTAATTGCACCAGCTATAGTGTAATTCATATACCACATCAACACTATACAACATAATTGTTCTTGTTTTACTCAAAGATCCTAAAAGGTTTTGTATCAAATAATTAAATTACCCTAATATATAGCTATGTATTAAAAATTATGTCTGAAGTGAAATTTTAAAAGGTATAAACTCATAGATAAAAGATAACTTTCCTATTAATATCAGCATATGTCTTCTAAATTACCTTCATTGAAACTACCAGTTTAATTCTCACCCAGTTTGCTGGAAAGCATTTTTTACAGTCCTTTCTGCCTCTGCCCTTATTATCATCTAATTAAATATGCCTGTTGCCTAATTTTTCTCAAACACAAATCTGACCAAGTTATAAAAACTTTTTTCCTCAACATAAAGTCCAAACTTCTAAATTTGGCTTAAAATAACTTTTGTGTCTTAGCCTCTGATTATATTTCTGCCTTAGCTCTTATTAAGAATTGAGCAGTTTTCTGCCTTTAACTTTGCAAAATCAATTACAGTTCAATTGTTGACTGCTCAAGACTTTACTATACCATTCCTCTATCTGGAATCCTTTCCCACTTCTCAACATTCATCCTGTTAAATTTGTTTTGAGAACTCTTACTTATTTTCCAGATATCACTTTCTCCAAGAAATCTTTCCTGGTCCTTCAAGACTATTAAGATTTTTTTTTCCTATGGGTTTCTGAGGACTCCCTTTATAATGCTAGCTTTGCAAGACTGAAGTTGTTTTATAATTTTCCATTTAGTGCATGGGTTCTGAATTGGATTGTCAATTCCTTGAAAGCAAGGACATTTTAATTTTCTTATAGAATTCTTTCTCTTTCTCTCTCTCTTTTTTTTTTTTTTTGAGATGGAGTTTCACTCTTGTTGGCCAGGCTGGAGTGCAGTGGCATGATCTTAGCTCCCTGCAATAGCCACTGCTTGCCCTCTTCCACTCCAAACTGGAGAGGGAGATACACAGGAGCATGTAGTTGGAGCTTTCTTTAATGAGTAATAGAGTATACCTGAGAATCTGGCCCTAACTGATTCATCCAAAAACGGTGTTATCTTGATTGGTCAAGCTACTTATTTTTCTAAGCTTAAGTTTTCTCATTTCCAAATTAATATTATTTATTTTATGTTATTTAAAGAGACAATAAAGCAACAGAACACAGTTTTTGGCACATGGAAAGTCCTTAATACTATTGGCTATAAGCTTCTTACATTTTGTAAGAAGTTCATTAGGTTCATCCTCATTTATCTAGTGTGACATATTTTTTGCATTGAATTTAATCCCCTTTATTTGTAAATACAAAACATTATTTCATCAAATTTTGAATCCCAAATCTAATAAACATGAAATAAAAGTAATTAACATTTTTCTCTAAATAATTGAAGGATTTCTTTGAATACAGATAACTTTCTTTGAAATATTTATTTTACCGATATTTTATAAATAATCGCTATATCCATGTTAAATAGATTTCTCTAAATTACAAGTGGTATTTGCATTACATGCACTAGGTTCAGTTGGCAAATTAAAATACAAAGCAGATTTACTTTATGTGTAAGGAGGAATTTCAGAGGAATCATAATGAATACATTTATTTATCCATTCCTTTAAAGAAAAATACTCTATAATATGGTACTCACTGAAGAGTGATAAAGTAGGTATCTATCAAAGGGTGATGGTGAAGATCAAATTCTTTCTGAAATACTATATTTGAACTTGACAAATGTTAGTGGTCTTTCCTATAAATTAAAAGAATTAGAGATTCAATGAAACATGCCAGCTCCAAAAACCTTCGGCCTATTTATATTTATGACTTTACTACTTGGTTTTACAACAAATTTAGAAAAACAATGTGAATTCTTATTAAAAGAAACAAAGTATAAATTTTAAATATGGCAGTAGCTTTCAAAGATGGTTTTCTTAATTAGAAAAAGAGAAATTTTGAAACTCTCACATAGTATTTAATTGACAGAGTATTTATTTTACTAATATAAAATATACTAAGTTTTGTGTATTATTATTTCTCAGAGGATTTTGTACACAGTTAAGGTGTAGTAACCTCATTTAATAATATAAAAGCAAAATATAATTTTCAAGAACATTTTAAGAAAAAAATAGGTGTTAAACTATTACTGGTTTTTCTTGTCCTCAGACTTCTGCAATTGTTCACACAAAAATAAAACAGAGATGCCAATTGTTTTAACTAACTTCATGCTGTAAATATAAATGGCTGGAAAAGAAGACAAGGTTAGCAATAAAAAGTTTAAGAAGAAAAATAATAAAGCCAACTGAGAAATACATATTTTGCCTTCAAGAAAACTGCAGACCATCATGAAGGCACATCCTTTTTTCCTCTATTTCAATGGATTTAACTTTGTGATTATTTCTTTGTTGTCTAATGTGTATGTCTCTTCTCTCTCCAACAGTACTGTAAGTTTTTAAAGACTAAATTTGTAGTCCTGCATTTCTTTTGTATGTTCCATTGTAATAAGTATAGGAAGGACACTAAAACTTACCAGCAAAAGCTGGCTGAATGACTACAGTTACAGATATGGGTAACAACATGGGTGAGATGAAAAATAGTGAGTTGAAATATGTTTCAAGGTATGTGTTTATCAAGAAATAGTATTTAACTCAAACTATTTGGAACTATGCTCCCATTTTTTTCCCCAAATAGATAAAAAGGGAATAGATGCCTTTAGTGTAAAGATTTAAAAATATATAGTTATCAGTTTTAGAGTGGTGATTTGAAAGTACATTAATGAATTTTCATAACCTTTTAAGAATTCTACAGCAATGCTTAGTATATTCTGAATTCATTTGCTTCCTTTCATTGATGCCAATGTCTAAAAACATTAGCATGAATGAAAAAAAAAAACAAGATACCATGTCCTGGTTTTGACTCACATAGTGCATTGAGTGGTGGCCTGCTGAAATACACGTTTACACAGATCTTGTCACTGTGGTCCATTTTAAAAAGGGATTTTTGCAGATATAATTGAGCTAATAATCTCAAAAGAGATCATCCTGGATTATCGGGGTGAGCTCTAAATCCAGTACTGTGCACTAATATAAGAAAAGAAAGGAAGAGGAAGATTTCAGATCTATACAAAGGAGAAGGCTATATGAAGTAGAAGTTAAAGATTGGAAGCAGAGATTCGAGATATCCATTACACTGGAATGTAAGCAAATCTTTGCGATGAGAAAGGAGGATTTACTGCACTGGAATGTCTCTGGTAAGGGAGATAGTCTCAATATATAATTCTTTTTTTTTCCCCATTTATTTATTTTATTGCATTTTAAGTTTTGGGGTACATGTGAAGAACATGCAAGATTGTTGCATAGGTACACACGTGGCAGTGTGATTTGCTGCCTTCCTCCCCATCACCTACATCTGGCATCTCTCCCCTTGCTATCTCTCCCCAGCTCCCCATCCCCCACCATCCCTCCCCTATTACCCCCCAGCTGACCCCAGTGTGTAGTGCTCCCCTCCCTGTGTCCATGTGTTCTCATTGTTCAACACCCACCTATGAGTGAGAACATGCGGTGTTTGATCTTCTGCTCTTCTGTCGGTTTCTGAGAAAGATGGTTTCCAGGTTCATCCATGACCCTACAAAGGACACAAACTCATCGTTTTTGATGGCTGCATAATATTCCATGGTGTATATGTGCCACATTTTCCCTGTCCAGTCTATCATCGATGGACATTTGGGTTAGTTCCAGGTCTTTGCTATTGTAAACAGTGCTGCAATGAACATTCATGTACATGTGTCCTTATAGTAGAACAATTTATAATCCTTTGGATATATACCCAGTAATGGGATTGCTGGGTCA
>NW_022439111.1:0-10620 GCF_009761245.1 Sapajus apella
GTGCTGATGAAAAAGAGGTCAAGAAACCCTCTGAAGGCCAGGATCCAGGAGAAAAATTGGCAACAACTGTTTTGGTGAACAAATTTTACCAAAGCAAACAAGAAGTATCTCCCTCCACCCTCCATGCCCTGCTCCCAGCAGATACTTTACTAAGATATTAACAATTCCTGAATTAATTTCTTAAATGCACATTCTTCTTTTATAGATATGGAAATAGATCTCTGGTTATTTTTGATGAGCCAATACATCCACTTTCAGTAAGTGTCACTTTGTCTGAGGTTCTGTTTATGTCTTATAGAGTTGTGTTTATTTCATGATGAAGTCAAAATCGTCCACCATTAAGTCTTCACTAAGTTGTGTCTAATCATCTTACGTAAGGAGTGTTGTAAATTGGACACACTGGAGTAAGAGCTGACTTACAGCTTTGTTTAATTTGTGCCCTAAAGGGAATAAATATACCATCCAAATAACAAAATGTGACATTTTAAAAGATAATTTTTATAGCAGCAAACAATATAAATATTTGTAAGTAGTCCTAACAAATATGCACAAACTCTGTGAATAGAATTAGAAAACAATTTAAAGTTAAATTTGTTTAAATGCTATAAAAACTTCCTTCTTCAGGCATATGAGAGCCACAGGGCCACCTTAGCACCTATGTTCACAGAAAACCAAAAATATTTTAAGATCCTACTGTTTATATTTTTAGAACTAAAAGACATTTTATCCCAGCAAAATTATTGTAAGGGACACGTGGGCACAAATTTAAACATTCCCATCTTAAGAGTACTTAAGAAGTTTTCTTGAATGAATATTTATATTGCCTTTTTTCTTCTTTCAGCAAGAAAAGATTCCAGGGAAATCCTTTGAGGATGATCCCAAATGCAACTGCATTTTCAGATATTTCTGTACTCTTTTTAAAGTCACAAAACTAACAGCTCCAGGTGCAATCGTAGCATTGGTAAGCTATTTCTTATCTATAAAGCATCTTTAATAACTGGTCTCCTACACAGCATATGGCCATGTTTCTAAATAAAAGTCAGTTCCTAAAGTTATCATCAGATCTTTTAAGAGAAACCTATGCAAGCAAAGTAAATACACATATTAGAGTTTAATCATCATCATGTTTTCAAATGATGCCATTGCTTTTCTTATCACAGAATAATTGCTACTAAAAGCAGCAGGAGAGACTTCTGGTTTCTCCCTCAACAGATTCCAATGTAGGTCTAAGCTGAGTTCTGGGCTGTGTTTCCCCACAGTTCTGACCTGGAGCTGCTGCTCCGAATGCTTTGTTGTTCCTGGTGACCTCTTGTGCCTGCTCGGGAAATTGCCCAGGCATGTGGAACCAGTAAGACTTGGACATGGGCTTTGGTAGTTAGCCTGCCAAGCCATGGCTGTGTCCTTACCTCTACATGGTTCTCACAGAGTTCCTGTGGTGAGACTCATTCTGAATATAAAGTCCTGTTCAGATGGCTGGGATTGTTTGACCCCTCCCCACACTAACCTGTAGAGGAGTGTCAACCACACGGCCTGGAGAGAAAGGATACTTAGAGCAGTACCCTCTCCTTTAGCATCCGGCTAGAGCTCAGGGTCGAAGGCTTCTGCTGGGCACCTGCATAGAAACCTCTCCGTGAGCACTGGATCAGATGCAGGCCATTTCATGGAGCTGCAGCCATTGGGAATGCTCAGCACATGCTGGAGGGAAGCAGGAGTGGTACTTCCAGATGGAGAGAGAGAGAGCTGATGCAGGAGGGAAAGCTGGATTGGAAGAAGGGGGAGTTCACTGTATACAGGCTAAATTTGGTGTGCCCGTGAGATAGCAGAGTGACGTGTGCAGTCATTATGTGAATCTATGGAACTGGAACATGAATCTGAGCAGTGCAGTCATGATTTGGATGTATGGGACTGGAGCATGAATCTGAGCTGGAGGTAAGGAATGAAAAGTAAGAGTAGCTGCTCAAGGTGAGGCACGAAGGCTCACACCTGTAATCCCAGCTCTTTGGGAGACCAAGTCGGGCGGATCACTGAGGTCAGGAGTTCAAGGTCAGCCTGGCCAACATGGTGAAACCCTGTCTCTTCTAAAAAAAATACAAAAAATTACCTGGGCTTGGTGGTGGACACCAGTAATCCCAGCTACTTGGGAGGCTGAGGCAGGAGAATCTTTAGAACCTGGGAGGCAGAGGTTGCAGTGAGCCAAGATTGCACCACTGCCCTCCAGCCTGTACAACAACAGCAAAACCCTGGAAAAGGGAAAAAAAAAAAAAAAGAAAAAAAGAATAGCTGCTCAAATGCAAAGAAAGTGTTTAGAATGAAAGTGGACAAGCCGGACATGGTGGGACACACCTGTAGTCGCAGTGACCCAGGAAAAGGAAAAAAAGAGAAAATAGACAAAAGATAGCTCTGTAAAGACTACAGGCATGTGAGGGACAATTCCCCAGGTAAGTGGCCAGAGTGGGAGGAGGAAGAGCAGGAAAAAATGATAAGAACAAAGGGTTCACGATAGGAAAGTCTGTGGTCACAGTGCTACATGCTGCCAAGAAGGTGCCCATTCCATAAACACCCCTGGGATGCCAACCCTGTGCCACTCTTCTAAGTGCTGGGGTAGAGAAGAGGACAGGCCCAGCACAGTCCTTGTCTTTATGAGGCATTTGTTTTAATGAGGAAAGCATTTCTTTTTTTACGTAATGGCAAATAGCAAAATGATAAAGCAGGATACAGAGAGAGTGATGGGAGGGGCTCGCGCTCTCAGATAGAATGATCAGGAAGAGCCTCTCTAGAGAGGTCACATCTGAACAGTGACCTGACTACAAAGCAAGAATGATAAGGAGCTGGCATTACTGGCAGTGGGATGAGTGCCAAGAGAGACAGGAACACATTTCATGTGTGTTCAAGGAACAGACAGAGGGAGCCCGTGTGGTGAGAGAAATGAAGGAAAGAATGGAAAAGATGAGGCCGCACAGGCGGTGCCATCGCTCACAGGGCCCTTTGGCTTGCAGAGCAGGGGACGAAGTTAAGGTTTTATTCCAGTTTGAAGTGGAATCTAATAGTAGATCTTGAGCAGGGGAGTGCAGTGTTCTTAATTTAGAGGTTATCCCAACTGCTCTCGGGAGAGTAGACCACAGTTGGGAGGAGGGTTGGGGCAGAGAAAAGGACTAAGAAGCAACTAGGCTGTTACAGGTGAGCCGTGACAAATGACAATCCAGAATCTGAAGCAGTCAGCCTGCCAGTGAAGGTAGCCATAGAGGGATTGCACACGGATTGGAGGAGGGTAACTCACATGTAAGTATTAGTCCCCAGGAGCTAGGCCAATGGCAATTCCCTGGAGAAGATTAGGGCCAGGTTGTGGAGTGGAGCCTTGGGGTGAAGGGCTCTGGTTTGTGGGTGTGAAGGCTCCGGGGACCTCGGCAAGAGGAGTCTAGGGTGAGTGATGGGGATGAGGGGTGGTTAAGGAGAGATGGGAGGTGAGCTGGCACCAGGGCATGACACTGTGAGCAAATGAGAGGATGTCCTGGGGGAACTAGGGGGAACAGGATGGGAACAGGCAACACATTTGTATTGGGGAAAATCTCTGGCAGAGAGGGAGAAAGCCCTCAAGAAGAGGTGATTTGGGGAACAGTGTTCTGCAAAAGTGGGATAGGATCCATCATGCTGATAGAAGAGTCGGTGTTAAAAGAGGAACTTTCTCACTGACCCAGGAGGGCAAGTGGTATCGATGAGTGTCAGCAGGTCACCAGCTTACCAGGAAAGGTGACAGGAAGTTGAGGGCTCGCCAGTGCTGTTTCAGTGCTCTCTAATGAGTCCTGTGGAGTTGAACCCTGGGAGGGAGGGTTATTCCTTGGATACCCGACAGTGCAGAGTTTTGGAGAAAGGGAGCAGGATCTCTCATAAGAACATGTCATGTTCAAGGGCCATGTGATTTGGAAAACACAATTGATTCTGGAGAACATTGCCAGATCTGAGCCGCCAATCTGATAATGTTCAGACAATAAATGAACTCTCTTAAAATGAACTGTTTTCCTTTCACCTTGATACAAAGACTTCAAGTAGCATAGAGTCATACTCTTCTACAGAGCACTGTCTGAGGTAGCAACACCTCACAGCTTATCTCTGTAACCTTCACTCAGCTGGTCCCTCACCCAGTTCTTTAGAGGATAGAGATTGGATAGATAGAGAATACTTTCTGAAATACTTTCTGAGATTATCTCACAAACTGCCTGACAGGTTTAGAGGCACCCCAAGGATACAGAGGCCGGCAGCTCTCTCTGCCTTCAAACCCACAGAATTGACTGAATGCAAATACTATAGCACAAAGGAATAAGTTTTCCTGAGGTGATTGTGGAGACATGGAAAATAGGGGCTGTGAGCAGGACCCTCCATTCATTCACATGCGTTCCTTATCAAGGCACTGAACACAGGGACTGTTTCTCAGCAACAGAAGCCTGCCCTTGTCATGCTGTCTGCCCGGCAGGCACTGGGAGGCACTCTCGACCCACAGTTCCTAAGCCTGTGTCCCAAGGGCGGGTTAGTTATTGTGAAAAGGAGAAGACAGCAGTGTTCTCAGTATGACTTGGGTGCTACACATTCGAGCATGGCACACCTGTAAAATTCTTATCTACCTGCCAGCCAGGTGTGACGCTGCATGAGGATGGCACTGTAGTGTTTTCTGAACAAACTTAGTCTGCACGAGGCCTGTGTTTGTGCTGCCTTTCATGAGTGTGAAGGTGCTGAAGGTGCCTTTCTTCATGCTCACATCCCTGTGAGTGAAATTGGCATGGAAATTTCTATGGGCAGAGTATGCTGCAGAGGTATCTGACTACGACTGTGACTTGGCCTCTCGCTTTGTCTGAGCAAAGTCCCTGCAGAACATAAGAATAAAAGGCACTTACTTTATGGCCAAAACCGGAAGAAGTCTTTAATTCTTAAATGTTCTTACAACCGCACTGAAACAGAACTGAAATCAAAGACAAGTGCTCTATTTTGCAGGTGTACATTGAACATCTTTTAACTAATGCTAACATTGATCTTTGTCCTACTAATTGGAAACAAATTGTCCTCGGAGCCATGCTTCTGGCCTCCAAGCTTTGGCGAAATCGTCATCTGTGGAGTGGGGATGACAGCCAGAATCCCAAGGATGTTGCAGCTGAGACAATGTGAGTTTCTAAGGTTTTGGCAAACTGTGTCATCATTTTCCATGCCTCATTTGCTCTCCAAGTTATCACTGCAAGAAATATCTTTATAGGTTTCATTGTGCCGATAAAGGAAATAGGCATAAGACCACAGACTTCAATCTATCCAGCTTTGGTATAACAGTTTATATTTTCCAGCATTAATGGGTAAGTCTTGATGCGTTATTGTTGTAATAACTGGCTGATAAACTGAAAAGTGTTTTTCTGATTGTTTTTTGGCCAACCTCTTACAAGTGTGCTGTCAGAATGACACAGTACAGGGAATGTCTTTATAGTGTTTTAGAGGCCACCTGCCAGTTTCAGTCCCCTTTGCAGGGGCAAACATCTGGCTTTGAAATAATTGGCCACTGTTAAGATCTCAAGGCCTCTGGACTATGCAGAAGTTACAGCTTTAACCTAAGTCACCCATTGTGTATTTGCTTTTGCTGCTCCTTGTCTCCCCCTTTAATCTGAAGATCTGTTTTTATAGGAACCTTGAGATATGATGTTAAATAGCTACAGATTTCTGTGCCCTGGCTCCTCCCCATTGGGAACATTGCATGTGTTTGGAAATCGGTCTGATGAGTTAGAAGCTTCTGTGTTCACCTCCCGCAGTGTGAGAAGGATTTCTGGGGCATCACCCCATGCCCACCGCACTCACAGGCTCCCTGGGTACTCAGACATTCACAGAAGCAGGCTGGGGCCAGTAGTTGTTTATGAGTATGTGGGGAGCCTTGCCGGATCGTGGGGTTCCTCCCAGATGCACCAACATGACACTGAAACACAGCTTCCCCAGGATTCCCTTCCAATTTGGCCTTACGACTGCTGTGAAGTGAAGGGCCCTGCAGCAGGCAGGCAGGGTGAGCAGGGGGGCATTTCCAGCAGATCCGCCCTGGGTGCCCGCTGGACAGTGAGGACAGCTGTGTCAGCTCCATCTGGTACAAGCCGAGGGAGCAGCTCTTGTTTACATCGAGCAGCAGCAGAAAAGATGATGCCAGGCAGTGGCACAAGTTAGTTTTGTGATCTGTGCCCATGACTCCAGATAGGAGTGTTACTCAGAATCACCTCAGTGTATGTCTACAATTGAAGATAGAGCATATATTGCAGATATACTGCAGTGTGTATATAGCTACATTCAAAAATAACCACTTGGCGCCTCAGCTCAGTGGCTCATGGCTGTGATCCCAGCCCTTCAGGAGGCCGAGGCGAGTGGATCGCTTGAGCACAGGAGTTCAGACCTGCTGGGTAACACAGTGAAGCCTGTCCATACAAAAACATTTTTTAAAAGTTAGCCAGGTGTGTTGGCAGGTGCCTCTAGTAGTCCCTGCTACTTGGGAGTCTGACGTGGGAGAATTGCCTGAGCCTGGTAAGTTTAGGCTGTAGTGAGCTGTGATCACGTGACTGCACTCCAGTCCTGGGTGATGGAGCCAGACTCTAAGACACAAACAAACAAAAAAACATTTTTGCCACTACTTTGCTAATAGTATAAACCAAGTGATCATTGTGATATTTGTAGTAGCCATTTTAGCAAAGAGTGTGACAGCAAATGAATTTGAAACAAATGGAAGTACTTTGAAAGTTGCAAATGCTAAAGTGAGTTTAATCGTAGTCATCCATTTGCAAACTGGTCCCTCAGAGGACGCAAGATTTGTGACTGCCTGATTTCTCCTTGCCTGCTGCCTAGCCAGAGCTGATTTACCAATACAGGATAATTGCAATAGAGAAAGAGTTGAATTCATGCAGAGACAGCTGTACGGGAGACTAGAGTTTTACTATTACCCAAATTAGTCTCTCTGAAAACTCTGAGGTAATTTTTTAAAAGAATAATTTGGTGGGTAGGGGGTCAGAAAGTGGGGAGTGCTGATTGGTCAGGTCAGCGATGAAATCATAGGGAGTTGAAGCTGTCCTCCTGCATTGAGTTGGCTCCTGGGTGGGGGCCACAAAACCAGATGAGCCACGTTTATTTGTTGGGGTGGTGCCACCTGATCCCAGTACAAGGTCTGCAAAATATCTCCAGCACTGATTTTAGGTTTCACAATAGTGATGTTATTCCCAGGAGCAATACGGGGAGGTTCAGATTCTTGCAGCCTTCAGCCTCATGACTCCTAAGCCACAATTTCCAATCTTGTGGCTAATTTATTAGTTCTGTAAGGGTCATCTATCTAGTCCCCAGGTGGGAAAGGGGTTTGTTTTGGGAAAGGGTTGTTGCCATCTTTGTTTCAAAGTTAAACTACAAACTACGTTCCTTCCAAAGTTAGTTTGGCCTCTGCGTAGGAATGAAAAAGGACAGCTTGGAAGTTAGAAGTGAGATGAAGTCAGATCAGCCCTCTTTCACTGTCATAATTTCTCAGTTACAATTTTTGCAAAGGTGGTTTCAAATTTGTAATCATGAACACTTAGTTCTGCCATTTTGGCATCTGAATTGTTCTCAAAACCTGTAGGTAAGCTGGCTGGGGCTCTGATTTCTAGTCACAAGATCAGAGAGCATGCAGGGATATGTGCAGGTTTCCACAGAAGTGAGCTCCAGGAGCAGTGGAGGCAGAGGCCAGCCCCAAGAAGACAGGCTCCAAACAGAGCCGTTTGTGTGTGAACGGAGAAACAACAGGAGCTATGCTCTGAACAGGCTGCTTCAGTTTATGATCTTGGGAAGCTGAAAAGCATTACGTCCAAGCATTTAATAGACATGTGTCTCACCCTACTGCTGTTGACTGTTTGCAATGATCCCATTTTGAGTGTCAGTTTAACAGATAAAAAACTGCTGTCCATCAGATTTTTCTTAAAACTTTCCAACATCGATGTGTCTCCCTAGAATATATTTTCTTTCTAGAGAGCTAAACTGAGTAGCCAGTATTCAGAAATGCTGTGTTGTAAAGGGTATGCTATTCAATCAACTAGCTGTTTAAATAACCAGGAATCCCAGAAGATGCATAGTCTGTACACAGAATTCTTTTCTTCAGTGATTAGACCTCTATTAATAGATACGTTAATTCTGTGAAGTGCCATTCATTCCTGTAGTAAGTCAGGTCCTGATTAGCCGTCTATTCAAATATTGTTTGATTTACATTTCTATAGACTTATGGATAAGTGAACAGGAAATTAATTTTGGAAGTAGGTTCTTCAGCAGATGAGATCCCCACATCTTGACTTGTAGTCTAACTGCCCTCCGCTTTCAAGCATTTGCTTACTTAGCCAGTGGGTAAAATGTTAAAACTTTCAAACCAAGAAACCAAATGTATTGTTCAGAAATTGATCATTTTAAAGCAATTAACTCATTACAGGAGTTACTCTGAAAGCAGCCAGAATGACTCTAACTGTGTACCTATTAATTTAGCTTTGGTGAGGGCGCTGGATGACCGTGAGGCAGAGGACGGCTCCCAGTCCTTTCCTCTCCCATTGCATCCAACTCCCGCACATTCTGTTCTGTCCAGGGGTGACAGATGCTGAGTTCTTCAGGGTTGCATTCCCAACTCAAGAGCAGCACTGCGTGTGTTAAGGCCAGGGCCCTACTATAAATCACATTATAAAATGAGTTTAGTCTAGCCAAAATGTCTCTCCTTGACTTTTCTTCCTTTCAAATTATAAATGTTATTCTTCCCCAGTCTCTTCATAATATTAAGGTGAGCAGAAACTTGCATTATGCCTCCTTGACATAGCCTAGTGCGCTGGAGCAGAGGGAAGGGGATTCTTTTTGCCATGGAATGTATCTTGCTTATGTATTTATTTGGGATGAATCCTCCTTGTAGCCTTAGAGTTTTTCCTCCTCCGAGGTAATAGGGTGGCTCTCCATGGGTCCATTTGTTGCCATGGTGATGTGCCCCATCTTCCTGTTGGTGCTTCTCTACTTCAGTAAGTCCCTTCCTGTTATCATCCTGGTAAACATGCTTGGAGCTTCTTCAGAGCTAGTAACTGGTACCCATCATCCTGTCATCTGATCGTGATTGCGGGGTTTGTGAGTGAGCGTGGAGTCTGAGTTGTGCAGCTGCCCTAAGGGAACTGTGAAGAATAAGCCCCGAGTCAGCAGCAGGAGTGCAGAAGAGACTTCCACCTATCCCTCCTCCCAAACTTGGGGTGCTGGGATGCAGAAGAGACCCCAAGCAGCTGTGCCTTGCTTGGACATTAGTGTAAGGACCCAACCAGTCAGCCTTTGTTTCAAAACAGAATTTGGAGTATCCTAGTAGCTCAGAATGATATTTTTAAAGATAACCCACTTGACTAAAATTGCCCTGTGTTGGCTTTACTGTGTTTTTCCTCCCCCAGGAGTACGATGGAGAAGTGTTTTTTGGAGCTACTTGAGTTTAATATTCATGTGTCTGCCAGTGTTTATGCGAAATATTACTTTGACCTGCGTGCCTTGGCATACGACCATGACCTGTGTTTTCATTTTAGTTTTCTTCACAAACATAAAGCACAGAGACTGAAGGTAAGGCTGTGAAGTCACTTGGTGGAGTTTCCCATCGGACATAAAAGCCAATATCTGTGATAAAATCATATTAAGTAGTGATTAGGAAAATGAAAGCCTTAAAATTAACAGACCAAAGTGCTTATTTCTTTGGCATCCTATTTCCTGTCCTTTTTGCTTTATACAGGAATTATTATTATTATTATTTTATGAGAAGGAGTTTTGCTCTTGTTGCCCAGGCTGGAGTGCAATGGTGCGATCTCAGCTTATTGCAACCTCCGCATCCTGGGTCCAAGCGATTCCCCTACCTCTGCCTGCCGAGTAGCTGGGATTATGTGCGTGCACCACCATGCCCGCATATTTTGTATTCTTACTAGATACAGGATTCCTCCATGTTGGTCAGGCTGGTCTCGAACTCCTGACCTCAGGTGATCTGCCTGCCTTGGCCTCCCAAAGTGCTGGGATTACAGGGATGAGCCACTGCACCTGGCCAAGGATCTATATATTTTAAAAATTATTGATATTCTCACTGCTTTGACCATAATTCAGAATATTTTTAAATTTAACCTGTTCTTAATGAGTTTTGTTTTTAATTTCTACCTGTTCACATAACATTCGTGAATAAATGCGGATGTATTCCTAATTATATGTAAACAGACAATGCACTGACTGCTCTTGACTCTTTTACTTAAGCAGTTTGCCATTTTGTGTCCTTGTCTATTCTATATATCTCGGTGCAGTCCCAGGAGTTTATCAGACAAAGCAGTAGTGGCTGAGAGACCTGAGCTTAGACTGTATAAGGTGCCAGTGTTTCAAGTACTAGGTGTAGGAAGGACATGGGTTTTTAGTGAAAAGGGCTTCATGGGACAATGTAAGATTTATGGCTTATGACTCTTGGTGAGTATACAGGAAAATTCCAACCGGAATAGACATATTTAAAATTGGCACTGTCTCTGGCGTCTTGGTGATGCTTTGCAATAATACATTTATCTACCACAATGTGCAAGTAAAGTAGCACCTTTTGGTGCTTGAATCATTAGACTTCTTGGATGTTCC
>NW_022439112.1:0-10620 GCF_009761245.1 Sapajus apella
GTGCTGATGAAAAAGAGGTCAAGAAACCCTCTGAAGGCCAGGATCCAGGAGAAAAATTGGCAACAACTGTTTTGGTGAACAAATTTTACCAAAGCAAACAAGAAGTATCTCCCTCCACCCTCCATGCCCTGCTCCCAGCAGATACTTTACTAAGATATTAACAATTCCTGAATTAATTTCTTAAATGCACATTCTTCTTTTATAGATATGGAAATAGATCTCTGGTTATTTTTGATGAGCCAATACATCCACTTTCAGTAAGTGTCACTTTGTCTGAGGTTCTGTTTATGTCTTATAGAGTTGTGTTTATTTCATGATGAAGTCAAAATCGTCCACCATTAAGTCTTCACTAAGTTGTGTCTAATCATCTTACGTAAGGAGTGTTGTAAATTGGACACACTGGAGTAAGAGCTGACTTACAGCTTTGTTTAATTTGTGCCCTAAAGGGAATAAATATACCATCCAAATAACAAAATGTGACATTTTAAAAGATAATTTTTATAGCAGCAAACAATATAAATATTTGTAAGTAGTCCTAACAAATATGCACAAACTCTGTGAATAGAATTAGAAAACAATTTAAAGTTAAATTTGTTTAAATGCTATAAAAACTTCCTTCTTCAGGCATATGAGAGCCACAGGGCCACCTTAGCACCTATGTTCACAGAAAACCAAAAATATTTTAAGATCCTACTGTTTATATTTTTAGAACTAAAAGACATTTTATCCCAGCAAAATTATTGTAAGGGACACGTGGGCACAAATTTAAACATTCCCATCTTAAGAGTACTTAAGAAGTTTTCTTGAATGAATATTTATATTGCCTTTTTTCTTCTTTCAGCAAGAAAAGATTCCAGGGAAATCCTTTGAGGATGATCCCAAATGCAACTGCATTTTCAGATATTTCTGTACTCTTTTTAAAGTCACAAAACTAACAGCTCCAGGTGCAATCGTAGCATTGGTAAGCTATTTCTTATCTATAAAGCATCTTTAATAACTGGTCTCCTACACAGCATATGGCCATGTTTCTAAATAAAAGTCAGTTCCTAAAGTTATCATCAGATCTTTTAAGAGAAACCTATGCAAGCAAAGTAAATACACATATTAGAGTTTAATCATCATCATGTTTTCAAATGATGCCATTGCTTTTCTTATCACAGAATAATTGCTACTAAAAGCAGCAGGAGAGACTTCTGGTTTCTCCCTCAACAGATTCCAATGTAGGTCTAAGCTGAGTTCTGGGCTGTGTTTCCCCACAGTTCTGACCTGGAGCTGCTGCTCCGAATGCTTTGTTGTTCCTGGTGACCTCTTGTGCCTGCTCGGGAAATTGCCCAGGCATGTGGAACCAGTAAGACTTGGACATGGGCTTTGGTAGTTAGCCTGCCAAGCCATGGCTGTGTCCTTACCTCTACATGGTTCTCACAGAGTTCCTGTGGTGAGACTCATTCTGAATATAAAGTCCTGTTCAGATGGCTGGGATTGTTTGACCCCTCCCCACACTAACCTGTAGAGGAGTGTCAACCACACGGCCTGGAGAGAAAGGATACTTAGAGCAGTACCCTCTCCTTTAGCATCCGGCTAGAGCTCAGGGTCGAAGGCTTCTGCTGGGCACCTGCATAGAAACCTCTCCGTGAGCACTGGATCAGATGCAGGCCATTTCATGGAGCTGCAGCCATTGGGAATGCTCAGCACATGCTGGAGGGAAGCAGGAGTGGTACTTCCAGATGGAGAGAGAGAGAGCTGATGCAGGAGGGAAAGCTGGATTGGAAGAAGGGGGAGTTCACTGTATACAGGCTAAATTTGGTGTGCCCGTGAGATAGCAGAGTGACGTGTGCAGTCATTATGTGAATCTATGGAACTGGAACATGAATCTGAGCAGTGCAGTCATGATTTGGATGTATGGGACTGGAGCATGAATCTGAGCTGGAGGTAAGGAATGAAAAGTAAGAGTAGCTGCTCAAGGTGAGGCACGAAGGCTCACACCTGTAATCCCAGCTCTTTGGGAGACCAAGTCGGGCGGATCACTGAGGTCAGGAGTTCAAGGTCAGCCTGGCCAACATGGTGAAACCCTGTCTCTTCTAAAAAAAATACAAAAAATTACCTGGGCTTGGTGGTGGACACCAGTAATCCCAGCTACTTGGGAGGCTGAGGCAGGAGAATCTTTAGAACCTGGGAGGCAGAGGTTGCAGTGAGCCAAGATTGCACCACTGCCCTCCAGCCTGTACAACAACAGCAAAACCCTGGAAAAGGGAAAAAAAAAAAAAAAGAAAAAAAGAATAGCTGCTCAAATGCAAAGAAAGTGTTTAGAATGAAAGTGGACAAGCCGGACATGGTGGGACACACCTGTAGTCGCAGTGACCCAGGAAAAGGAAAAAAAGAGAAAATAGACAAAAGATAGCTCTGTAAAGACTACAGGCATGTGAGGGACAATTCCCCAGGTAAGTGGCCAGAGTGGGAGGAGGAAGAGCAGGAAAAAATGATAAGAACAAAGGGTTCACGATAGGAAAGTCTGTGGTCACAGTGCTACATGCTGCCAAGAAGGTGCCCATTCCATAAACACCCCTGGGATGCCAACCCTGTGCCACTCTTCTAAGTGCTGGGGTAGAGAAGAGGACAGGCCCAGCACAGTCCTTGTCTTTATGAGGCATTTGTTTTAATGAGGAAAGCATTTCTTTTTTTACGTAATGGCAAATAGCAAAATGATAAAGCAGGATACAGAGAGAGTGATGGGAGGGGCTCGCGCTCTCAGATAGAATGATCAGGAAGAGCCTCTCTAGAGAGGTCACATCTGAACAGTGACCTGACTACAAAGCAAGAATGATAAGGAGCTGGCATTACTGGCAGTGGGATGAGTGCCAAGAGAGACAGGAACACATTTCATGTGTGTTCAAGGAACAGACAGAGGGAGCCCGTGTGGTGAGAGAAATGAAGGAAAGAATGGAAAAGATGAGGCCGCACAGGCGGTGCCATCGCTCACAGGGCCCTTTGGCTTGCAGAGCAGGGGACGAAGTTAAGGTTTTATTCCAGTTTGAAGTGGAATCTAATAGTAGATCTTGAGCAGGGGAGTGCAGTGTTCTTAATTTAGAGGTTATCCCAACTGCTCTCGGGAGAGTAGACCACAGTTGGGAGGAGGGTTGGGGCAGAGAAAAGGACTAAGAAGCAACTAGGCTGTTACAGGTGAGCCGTGACAAATGACAATCCAGAATCTGAAGCAGTCAGCCTGCCAGTGAAGGTAGCCATAGAGGGATTGCACACGGATTGGAGGAGGGTAACTCACATGTAAGTATTAGTCCCCAGGAGCTAGGCCAATGGCAATTCCCTGGAGAAGATTAGGGCCAGGTTGTGGAGTGGAGCCTTGGGGTGAAGGGCTCTGGTTTGTGGGTGTGAAGGCTCCGGGGACCTCGGCAAGAGGAGTCTAGGGTGAGTGATGGGGATGAGGGGTGGTTAAGGAGAGATGGGAGGTGAGCTGGCACCAGGGCATGACACTGTGAGCAAATGAGAGGATGTCCTGGGGGAACTAGGGGGAACAGGATGGGAACAGGCAACACATTTGTATTGGGGAAAATCTCTGGCAGAGAGGGAGAAAGCCCTCAAGAAGAGGTGATTTGGGGAACAGTGTTCTGCAAAAGTGGGATAGGATCCATCATGCTGATAGAAGAGTCGGTGTTAAAAGAGGAACTTTCTCACTGACCCAGGAGGGCAAGTGGTATCGATGAGTGTCAGCAGGTCACCAGCTTACCAGGAAAGGTGACAGGAAGTTGAGGGCTCGCCAGTGCTGTTTCAGTGCTCTCTAATGAGTCCTGTGGAGTTGAACCCTGGGAGGGAGGGTTATTCCTTGGATACCCGACAGTGCAGAGTTTTGGAGAAAGGGAGCAGGATCTCTCATAAGAACATGTCATGTTCAAGGGCCATGTGATTTGGAAAACACAATTGATTCTGGAGAACATTGCCAGATCTGAGCCGCCAATCTGATAATGTTCAGACAATAAATGAACTCTCTTAAAATGAACTGTTTTCCTTTCACCTTGATACAAAGACTTCAAGTAGCATAGAGTCATACTCTTCTACAGAGCACTGTCTGAGGTAGCAACACCTCACAGCTTATCTCTGTAACCTTCACTCAGCTGGTCCCTCACCCAGTTCTTTAGAGGATAGAGATTGGATAGATAGAGAATACTTTCTGAAATACTTTCTGAGATTATCTCACAAACTGCCTGACAGGTTTAGAGGCACCCCAAGGATACAGAGGCCGGCAGCTCTCTCTGCCTTCAAACCCACAGAATTGACTGAATGCAAATACTATAGCACAAAGGAATAAGTTTTCCTGAGGTGATTGTGGAGACATGGAAAATAGGGGCTGTGAGCAGGACCCTCCATTCATTCACATGCGTTCCTTATCAAGGCACTGAACACAGGGACTGTTTCTCAGCAACAGAAGCCTGCCCTTGTCATGCTGTCTGCCCGGCAGGCACTGGGAGGCACTCTCGACCCACAGTTCCTAAGCCTGTGTCCCAAGGGCGGGTTAGTTATTGTGAAAAGGAGAAGACAGCAGTGTTCTCAGTATGACTTGGGTGCTACACATTCGAGCATGGCACACCTGTAAAATTCTTATCTACCTGCCAGCCAGGTGTGACGCTGCATGAGGATGGCACTGTAGTGTTTTCTGAACAAACTTAGTCTGCACGAGGCCTGTGTTTGTGCTGCCTTTCATGAGTGTGAAGGTGCTGAAGGTGCCTTTCTTCATGCTCACATCCCTGTGAGTGAAATTGGCATGGAAATTTCTATGGGCAGAGTATGCTGCAGAGGTATCTGACTACGACTGTGACTTGGCCTCTCGCTTTGTCTGAGCAAAGTCCCTGCAGAACATAAGAATAAAAGGCACTTACTTTATGGCCAAAACCGGAAGAAGTCTTTAATTCTTAAATGTTCTTACAACCGCACTGAAACAGAACTGAAATCAAAGACAAGTGCTCTATTTTGCAGGTGTACATTGAACATCTTTTAACTAATGCTAACATTGATCTTTGTCCTACTAATTGGAAACAAATTGTCCTCGGAGCCATGCTTCTGGCCTCCAAGCTTTGGCGAAATCGTCATCTGTGGAGTGGGGATGACAGCCAGAATCCCAAGGATGTTGCAGCTGAGACAATGTGAGTTTCTAAGGTTTTGGCAAACTGTGTCATCATTTTCCATGCCTCATTTGCTCTCCAAGTTATCACTGCAAGAAATATCTTTATAGGTTTCATTGTGCCGATAAAGGAAATAGGCATAAGACCACAGACTTCAATCTATCCAGCTTTGGTATAACAGTTTATATTTTCCAGCATTAATGGGTAAGTCTTGATGCGTTATTGTTGTAATAACTGGCTGATAAACTGAAAAGTGTTTTTCTGATTGTTTTTTGGCCAACCTCTTACAAGTGTGCTGTCAGAATGACACAGTACAGGGAATGTCTTTATAGTGTTTTAGAGGCCACCTGCCAGTTTCAGTCCCCTTTGCAGGGGCAAACATCTGGCTTTGAAATAATTGGCCACTGTTAAGATCTCAAGGCCTCTGGACTATGCAGAAGTTACAGCTTTAACCTAAGTCACCCATTGTGTATTTGCTTTTGCTGCTCCTTGTCTCCCCCTTTAATCTGAAGATCTGTTTTTATAGGAACCTTGAGATATGATGTTAAATAGCTACAGATTTCTGTGCCCTGGCTCCTCCCCATTGGGAACATTGCATGTGTTTGGAAATCGGTCTGATGAGTTAGAAGCTTCTGTGTTCACCTCCCGCAGTGTGAGAAGGATTTCTGGGGCATCACCCCATGCCCACCGCACTCACAGGCTCCCTGGGTACTCAGACATTCACAGAAGCAGGCTGGGGCCAGTAGTTGTTTATGAGTATGTGGGGAGCCTTGCCGGATCGTGGGGTTCCTCCCAGATGCACCAACATGACACTGAAACACAGCTTCCCCAGGATTCCCTTCCAATTTGGCCTTACGACTGCTGTGAAGTGAAGGGCCCTGCAGCAGGCAGGCAGGGTGAGCAGGGGGGCATTTCCAGCAGATCCGCCCTGGGTGCCCGCTGGACAGTGAGGACAGCTGTGTCAGCTCCATCTGGTACAAGCCGAGGGAGCAGCTCTTGTTTACATCGAGCAGCAGCAGAAAAGATGATGCCAGGCAGTGGCACAAGTTAGTTTTGTGATCTGTGCCCATGACTCCAGATAGGAGTGTTACTCAGAATCACCTCAGTGTATGTCTACAATTGAAGATAGAGCATATATTGCAGATATACTGCAGTGTGTATATAGCTACATTCAAAAATAACCACTTGGCGCCTCAGCTCAGTGGCTCATGGCTGTGATCCCAGCCCTTCAGGAGGCCGAGGCGAGTGGATCGCTTGAGCACAGGAGTTCAGACCTGCTGGGTAACACAGTGAAGCCTGTCCATACAAAAACATTTTTTAAAAGTTAGCCAGGTGTGTTGGCAGGTGCCTCTAGTAGTCCCTGCTACTTGGGAGTCTGACGTGGGAGAATTGCCTGAGCCTGGTAAGTTTAGGCTGTAGTGAGCTGTGATCACGTGACTGCACTCCAGTCCTGGGTGATGGAGCCAGACTCTAAGACACAAACAAACAAAAAAACATTTTTGCCACTACTTTGCTAATAGTATAAACCAAGTGATCATTGTGATATTTGTAGTAGCCATTTTAGCAAAGAGTGTGACAGCAAATGAATTTGAAACAAATGGAAGTACTTTGAAAGTTGCAAATGCTAAAGTGAGTTTAATCGTAGTCATCCATTTGCAAACTGGTCCCTCAGAGGACGCAAGATTTGTGACTGCCTGATTTCTCCTTGCCTGCTGCCTAGCCAGAGCTGATTTACCAATACAGGATAATTGCAATAGAGAAAGAGTTGAATTCATGCAGAGACAGCTGTACGGGAGACTAGAGTTTTACTATTACCCAAATTAGTCTCTCTGAAAACTCTGAGGTAATTTTTTAAAAGAATAATTTGGTGGGTAGGGGGTCAGAAAGTGGGGAGTGCTGATTGGTCAGGTCAGCGATGAAATCATAGGGAGTTGAAGCTGTCCTCCTGCATTGAGTTGGCTCCTGGGTGGGGGCCACAAAACCAGATGAGCCACGTTTATTTGTTGGGGTGGTGCCACCTGATCCCAGTACAAGGTCTGCAAAATATCTCCAGCACTGATTTTAGGTTTCACAATAGTGATGTTATTCCCAGGAGCAATACGGGGAGGTTCAGATTCTTGCAGCCTTCAGCCTCATGACTCCTAAGCCACAATTTCCAATCTTGTGGCTAATTTATTAGTTCTGTAAGGGTCATCTATCTAGTCCCCAGGTGGGAAAGGGGTTTGTTTTGGGAAAGGGTTGTTGCCATCTTTGTTTCAAAGTTAAACTACAAACTACGTTCCTTCCAAAGTTAGTTTGGCCTCTGCGTAGGAATGAAAAAGGACAGCTTGGAAGTTAGAAGTGAGATGAAGTCAGATCAGCCCTCTTTCACTGTCATAATTTCTCAGTTACAATTTTTGCAAAGGTGGTTTCAAATTTGTAATCATGAACACTTAGTTCTGCCATTTTGGCATCTGAATTGTTCTCAAAACCTGTAGGTAAGCTGGCTGGGGCTCTGATTTCTAGTCACAAGATCAGAGAGCATGCAGGGATATGTGCAGGTTTCCACAGAAGTGAGCTCCAGGAGCAGTGGAGGCAGAGGCCAGCCCCAAGAAGACAGGCTCCAAACAGAGCCGTTTGTGTGTGAACGGAGAAACAACAGGAGCTATGCTCTGAACAGGCTGCTTCAGTTTATGATCTTGGGAAGCTGAAAAGCATTACGTCCAAGCATTTAATAGACATGTGTCTCACCCTACTGCTGTTGACTGTTTGCAATGATCCCATTTTGAGTGTCAGTTTAACAGATAAAAAACTGCTGTCCATCAGATTTTTCTTAAAACTTTCCAACATCGATGTGTCTCCCTAGAATATATTTTCTTTCTAGAGAGCTAAACTGAGTAGCCAGTATTCAGAAATGCTGTGTTGTAAAGGGTATGCTATTCAATCAACTAGCTGTTTAAATAACCAGGAATCCCAGAAGATGCATAGTCTGTACACAGAATTCTTTTCTTCAGTGATTAGACCTCTATTAATAGATACGTTAATTCTGTGAAGTGCCATTCATTCCTGTAGTAAGTCAGGTCCTGATTAGCCGTCTATTCAAATATTGTTTGATTTACATTTCTATAGACTTATGGATAAGTGAACAGGAAATTAATTTTGGAAGTAGGTTCTTCAGCAGATGAGATCCCCACATCTTGACTTGTAGTCTAACTGCCCTCCGCTTTCAAGCATTTGCTTACTTAGCCAGTGGGTAAAATGTTAAAACTTTCAAACCAAGAAACCAAATGTATTGTTCAGAAATTGATCATTTTAAAGCAATTAACTCATTACAGGAGTTACTCTGAAAGCAGCCAGAATGACTCTAACTGTGTACCTATTAATTTAGCTTTGGTGAGGGCGCTGGATGACCGTGAGGCAGAGGACGGCTCCCAGTCCTTTCCTCTCCCATTGCATCCAACTCCCGCACATTCTGTTCTGTCCAGGGGTGACAGATGCTGAGTTCTTCAGGGTTGCATTCCCAACTCAAGAGCAGCACTGCGTGTGTTAAGGCCAGGGCCCTACTATAAATCACATTATAAAATGAGTTTAGTCTAGCCAAAATGTCTCTCCTTGACTTTTCTTCCTTTCAAATTATAAATGTTATTCTTCCCCAGTCTCTTCATAATATTAAGGTGAGCAGAAACTTGCATTATGCCTCCTTGACATAGCCTAGTGCGCTGGAGCAGAGGGAAGGGGATTCTTTTTGCCATGGAATGTATCTTGCTTATGTATTTATTTGGGATGAATCCTCCTTGTAGCCTTAGAGTTTTTCCTCCTCCGAGGTAATAGGGTGGCTCTCCATGGGTCCATTTGTTGCCATGGTGATGTGCCCCATCTTCCTGTTGGTGCTTCTCTACTTCAGTAAGTCCCTTCCTGTTATCATCCTGGTAAACATGCTTGGAGCTTCTTCAGAGCTAGTAACTGGTACCCATCATCCTGTCATCTGATCGTGATTGCGGGGTTTGTGAGTGAGCGTGGAGTCTGAGTTGTGCAGCTGCCCTAAGGGAACTGTGAAGAATAAGCCCCGAGTCAGCAGCAGGAGTGCAGAAGAGACTTCCACCTATCCCTCCTCCCAAACTTGGGGTGCTGGGATGCAGAAGAGACCCCAAGCAGCTGTGCCTTGCTTGGACATTAGTGTAAGGACCCAACCAGTCAGCCTTTGTTTCAAAACAGAATTTGGAGTATCCTAGTAGCTCAGAATGATATTTTTAAAGATAACCCACTTGACTAAAATTGCCCTGTGTTGGCTTTACTGTGTTTTTCCTCCCCCAGGAGTACGATGGAGAAGTGTTTTTTGGAGCTACTTGAGTTTAATATTCATGTGTCTGCCAGTGTTTATGCGAAATATTACTTTGACCTGCGTGCCTTGGCATACGACCATGACCTGTGTTTTCATTTTAGTTTTCTTCACAAACATAAAGCACAGAGACTGAAGGTAAGGCTGTGAAGTCACTTGGTGGAGTTTCCCATCGGACATAAAAGCCAATATCTGTGATAAAATCATATTAAGTAGTGATTAGGAAAATGAAAGCCTTAAAATTAACAGACCAAAGTGCTTATTTCTTTGGCATCCTATTTCCTGTCCTTTTTGCTTTATACAGGAATTATTATTATTATTATTTTATGAGAAGGAGTTTTGCTCTTGTTGCCCAGGCTGGAGTGCAATGGTGCGATCTCAGCTTATTGCAACCTCCGCATCCTGGGTCCAAGCGATTCCCCTACCTCTGCCTGCCGAGTAGCTGGGATTATGTGCGTGCACCACCATGCCCGCATATTTTGTATTCTTACTAGATACAGGATTCCTCCATGTTGGTCAGGCTGGTCTCGAACTCCTGACCTCAGGTGATCTGCCTGCCTTGGCCTCCCAAAGTGCTGGGATTACAGGGATGAGCCACTGCACCTGGCCAAGGATCTATATATTTTAAAAATTATTGATATTCTCACTGCTTTGACCATAATTCAGAATATTTTTAAATTTAACCTGTTCTTAATGAGTTTTGTTTTTAATTTCTACCTGTTCACATAACATTCGTGAATAAATGCGGATGTATTCCTAATTATATGTAAACAGACAATGCACTGACTGCTCTTGACTCTTTTACTTAAGCAGTTTGCCATTTTGTGTCCTTGTCTATTCTATATATCTCGGTGCAGTCCCAGGAGTTTATCAGACAAAGCAGTAGTGGCTGAGAGACCTGAGCTTAGACTGTATAAGGTGCCAGTGTTTCAAGTACTAGGTGTAGGAAGGACATGGGTTTTTAGTGAAAAGGGCTTCATGGGACAATGTAAGATTTATGGCTTATGACTCTTGGTGAGTATACAGGAAAATTCCAACCGGAATAGACATATTTAAAATTGGCACTGTCTCTGGCGTCTTGGTGATGCTTTGCAATAATACATTTATCTACCACAATGTGCAAGTAAAGTAGCACCTTTTGGTGCTTGAATCATTAGACTTCTTGGATGTTCC
>NW_022439113.1:0-7746 GCF_009761245.1 Sapajus apella
GTTTGAATTTCTGTGGAATCTGTGGTGATATCCCCTTTATCATTTTTTGTTGCATCAATTTGGTTATTCTCTCTTTTCTTTTTTATTAATCTGGCTAGTGGTCTATTTTGTTGATCTTTTCAAAAAACCAGCTCCTGGATTTATTGATTTTTTAAAGGGTTTTTTGTGTCTCTATCACCTTCAGTTCTACTCTGATCTTAGCTATTTCTTGTCTTCTTCTAGACTTTGAGTTTTTTTGATCTTGCTCCTCTAGCTCTTTCAGTTTCGACGATAGGGTGTCAATTTTTGATCTCTCCTTTCTTCTCATGTGGGCACTTATTGGTATATATTTTCCTCTAGAGACTGCTTTAAATGTGTCCCAAAGATTCTGGTATGTTGTGTCTTCATTCTCGTTGGTTTCGAAGAACATCTTTATTTCTGTCTTCATTTCATTGTTTATCCAGTCAACATTAAAGAGCAAGTTGTTCAGTTTCCATGAAGCTGTATGTTCCTGTGCTAGTTTTTGAATTCTGAGTTCTAACTTGATTGCACTGTGTTCTGAGAGACTGTTTGTTTTGATTTCCGTTCTTTTGCATTTGCTGAGGAGTGATTTACTCTCAATTATGTGGTCAATTTTATAGTAGGTGTGATGTGGTGCTGAGAAGAATATATATTTTGTGGATTTGGGGTGGAGAGTTCTGTAAATGTCTATTAGGTTTGCTTGGTCCAGGTCTGAGTTCAAGTCCTGGATATACTTGTTAATTTTCTGTCTGGTTGATCTGTCTAATATTGACAATGGGGCGTTAAAGTCTCCCACTATAATTGTGTGGGAGTCTAAGTCTCTTTGTAAGTCATTAAGAACTTCCCTTATGTATCTGGGTGCTCCTGTATTGGGTGCGTATATATTTAGGTTCGTTAGCTCTTCTTGTTACATTGATCCTTTTACCAGTATGTAATGTCCTTCTTTGTCTCTTTTGATCTTTGTCGCTTTAAAGTCTAATTTATCAGAGATGAGAATTGCAACTCCTGCTTTTTTTGCTCTCCATTTGCTTGGTAAATCTTCCTCCATCCCTTTATTTTGAGCTTTTGTGTATCCTTGCATGTGATATGGGTTTCCTGGATACAGCACATCGATGGGTTTTGGCTTTTTATCCATTTTGCCAGTCTGTGTCTTTTGATTCGGACATTTAGTCCATTTACTTTTAGGGTTAATATTGTTATGTGCAAAATTGATACTGTCATTTTGGTGCTAGCTGGGTGTTTTGCCCATTAGTTAATGCAGATTCATCATGGTGTTGATTCTCTTTATCTTTTGGCATGTTTTTGGAGTGGCTGGTACTGGTTGTTCCTTTGTATGTGTAGAGCCTTTTTCAGGAGCTCTTGTAAAGCTGGCCTGGTGGTGGCAAAATCTCTGAGTACTTGCATGTTCACAAAGGATTTTATTTTTCCTTCACTTATGAAACTTAGTTTGACTGGATAGGAGATTCTGGGCTGAAAGTTCTTTTCTTTAAGGATGTTGAATATTGGCCCCCACTCTCTTCTGGCTTGTAGGGTTTCTGCTGAGAGATCTGCTGTGAGTCTGATGGGCTTCCCTTTGTGGGTAACCCGACCTTTCTCTCTGGCTGCCCTTAATATTTTCTCCTTCATTTCAACCCTGGTGAATCTGATGATTATGTGCCTTGGTGTTGCTCTTCTTGACGAATATCTTTGTGGTGTTCTCTGTATTTCTTTGACTTGAATGTTTACCTGCCTTGCTAGGTTTGGGAAGTTTTCCTGGATAATATCCTGAAGAGTATTTTCCTGCTTGGATTCTTTCTCTTCGTCGCATTCAGGTACGCCTATCAAACGTAGATTAGGTCTTTTCACATAGTCCCACATTTCTTGGAGACTGTGTTCATTCCTTTTACCCTTTTTTCTCCATTCTTGCCTTCCCATTTTATTTGAGTTGATCTTCAACCTCTGATATCCTTTCTTCTGCTTGGTCAATTCGGCTGTTGAAACTTATGCATGATTTGCAAAGTTCCTGTGTTTTTCAGCTCCATCAATTCACTTATATTCCTTTCTATTTTGTCCATTCTCGTTAACATTTCATCAAATCTTTTTTCAACATTCTTGGTTTCTTTGCATTGGGTTAGAACATGTTCTTTAAGTTCACAGAAGTTTCTTACTACCCACCTTCAGAACTCTGATTCTGTCATTTCGTCACACTCGTTCTCCATCCAACCTTGTTCCCTTGCTGGTGAGGAGTTGTGATCCCTTGTAGGAGGAGAGGTGTTCTGGTTTCGGGTGTTTTCATCCTTTTTGTGCTGGTTTCTTCCCATCTTTAAGGATTTATCCACCTGTCGACTGTGTAGTTGCTGGCTTTCAGATTGGGTCTCAAATCTTTCAGGTTGACGTTCTGTTTGTTGATGATGAGGTTATTTCTGTTTCTTGGTTTTCCTTCTGACAGTCTGGCCCCTCTGCTGTAGGTCTGCTGAGGTCCACTCCAGGCCCTGCTTGCCTGGGGTTCACCTGCAGCAGCTGTTGAACAGTAAGGGTTGTTACCAGTTTTCTTCTTTTGCTATCTTTGTCCCAGAAGGATACCTACCAAGTGTCAATCTGGTCTCTCCTTTATGAGGTGGCTCTTTGGATATATAGGGGTGAGGGAGCTGCTTGAGGAGACGGTCTCTTCTTTATAGGAGCTCGAATGCTGAGCTGTGAGCTCTGTTGCTCAATCAGAGCTGCTGGGCAGGTGCGTTTAGGTCTGCTGCAGCAGAACTCATAAAATGCTTTTCGTTCCCAGGTGCTGTGTCCCAGGGATTTAGGGCTTTATGAGTTTCGGTTATGCTGTTGCCTTCTCTTTTTTTTTTTTTTCCTTCAGAGCTGCCCTGCCCAGCAAGGAGGCAGCCTAGTCACTGTGTGCCTGTAGAGGCTTTGCTGAGCTGCTGTGGGCTCCGCCCAGCTGCCTAGTGAACTTCCCTGCAGTCCTGTTTATATGGGTTTAGTTCTAACTGCCTCGGCAATGGTGGCCCGCCTCTGTTAAGGCGGAGTCTCTCTGCAGTGGCGGGTTGCCTTGGCAACGGTGGGCTGCCTCAGCATTGGCTAACTACCTCCTTCTTGGCGGGCTGCCTCGGTAATGGGACGCCCCTCCCGGACAGAGCTGGACCATCCTGGGTTCAGCTGTGCTTGTTCTGAAACTCTCAATTGAGAGTTTCTGATTGCTCTTCTTTTGTCGGGGTGGGACCAGCCTAGCCTGATCATCTGGATCCCTGCCTCAGAGCCTTTTTTTTTTTTTTTAAAGTTGGTGTTCCAGTCGCCTGTTGAAGAGGCACCACGGTGTATGTTTTTTCCCTTGCGACCACTCACTGTGCTGGCTTAAACAGTGGCACTGAGATTCGTGGCACTTTTTTTGCCCTGGAATCTACTGTCCTGGCTCCCTGCTCAGTCCCCCTTTTAAGCAGACGAATGGGCGACTTCCCATGGCTCCAATCACCAGCCAAAAGGGCACCCGGAACGGTGTAGTTTGTACGGAGAACCGCTGCTCCAGGGTGCCGACAAAGCAGCTGCACAGGGCAAAGCAGCGGAGCGGGCCGGCACAGCCGCGCTGGCCAAAACAGCCACGCTGGTGACCAGTGTTTCTCCTCTGCCTGGGAATTTCCTGGTCTGTGGGCAATAAAAATGTGGCATCCACTCACCCTCTGCACTTTCACTGGGAGCTGCAATCCTGAGCTGTGCCTACACGGCCATCTTGGATCCTCTCAACAGGTGGTGTATGTTGTTGGGGGCTCCAGCCTGCAAGAAATCTCACACTCGCATGAGCCATACACGAGGAAAGAATACTCCCTTGCATCTCTTGGGTGATGCAAGGACAGTTGGGCCTGGACGACACTCTCCTTGTGGCTTTTTTTTTTTTTTCCCAGGAAACACACAAGCTGTCTTGTGTGAAGACAAGCCTGAAGACTTGATCAACATGAATTATTACTTCACTGTCAGACATTTTACAGTAGCTGAAGAGTTGGAAACCTCTAATGTATATATTGTGATATTAGCTGACACCCCTCCTTCCACTCTCAATGCTGAGACCCTGAGAATATTTAAAGAGCTTGCCCTCCAGGTTTATTGTCTCAGAGCTCTCTGGGTCTTCTTCTCTGAGGGAGGGACCTTTCCATCTTCACAAGAGACTTTTGTTTCATTTTACCTCTGTTATGCAATGGACTTTACAGCATCCTTTCCCATAGGTCAGAAATATTTTCCAAAGTCACAGGGAAGTGGGGAACCTAGCCTGGGACCTGGAGAAAGCTTTGAGTCCTGACTCCTGAACTTGTTCCTTGCCCAGGTGTTTTCCGAGGAGCACTTGAGGCCATCCATCTTATAATCTCTTCTCAGGGTCAACATAAGGCACCTCACAAGGGAGAACTGTAGCACTTCCTCTTTTCCATGAGCCTCTCATCTCAATCTTTGACTGATAAGTTTGAAGTTCTATGGGCACCATACAAACATGTCCAGCTTGTGCATTTCCAAGGAACTTGAGGATTCTGCAGCCACCTTCAGGCCCCCATCAGCCTGCGATGAGTCATATTTCTTTTCCAGAAGGTGGACTTGCTTCCTGGTAAGTTTTAAAGGAGCCTCCAGGAGCTCTGCTTAGCCAATCATAATGGATTTTTGCACTAGCTGAAATGTGCATGTTCAACTAGAATCTAGGTGCAGCCACCAATCTGGGAAATTCATCCAGCCCAGCAGCTGTCATGTGGGTAACCTCGGGAACCCTTAATCCTGTCCTGGAAGAGGGACTAGCCCCTCCAGAACTCTGCTCCAAATAGCAGGTGCTTGATGATTCTGGATTTGGAAAAGGGTGGGGTAATAAGTACTATCTGTGGCTCAGGAAAACTAGCTGCTGCTTTCAAATCTAATGTCCATAATGTCTTCTTTCTGAGGTTGCTTCTTGGCCTCAGAGAATCCCAGGGGATGTTTGGATATAGCATCTCTACCCTTCAGGAGCATGGTGGTTTACAGGAACCAACTGACTTCTGGAATTGTCTATGAAGGGATAACAAGCCAGATATAGGTTACTGATGTCTTACATGAATAGCTTGGTTTTATAAGCTGCTGTTGGATATTACATTGGGGCAGTCTTTTGTAATATATTGTCTTTTTGTATGCATTTTGCAAAGTGGAATTAACCATTTTGTACAAGAAAAGGAAAGAAACTCTTGGGTGTTTCTCCTGTTGCAAGGGTCTGATTTACTTTGAAAGGCATGTTTATCTGAAATTTTATATTCTTGATTGCCCAATTTTAAAAGGTTGCTTTCTGAAACATCTTGAAGTAAAATAGTTCTCAAACATAAAGAAATTAAATTAAATTAAATTAAAAAAGAAATGTCTGTGGAATTAGATTACTGTTCTTGATTTTATCATTTCCATTTGATAAGCCAAGCTTATTGACCCCTTCCCACCTTGTTAGCCATTGAGTCTGAGTTGACCAACTCGAAGATGGAAATATCAACCCAGATGGTCACAAGTCCTCCATGAATCAGTTGTTCGGTTTTGACAGAAACCTAATTGCAAGCAATTAGCTGCTGTTCAAAATGGCTACATGCACCATGTAGCCATATCAGGGAGGCAACAAGCCCAATTCCCCAGGGGTGTCTCTTGGTCTTGCCTGCTTCCCATTGCCAGCTGCCCCCATCAACAAAATCATCAGTCACAGAGATTTCTCCTGTATGTAATATCTAAGGAGTTTATTAAGGTTGTGAGTCTGTTTTTCGCTGGCAGGTTGTATGAAGTGATGTCAATTTTTTCCTGATTGTCAGAGGGATCAAACGTTGTAAATTTGTCCACTTAGTCCCAGCAGATCACTTGGCAAGTAGGCCCCTGCATTTGGGAGCATAAATCAGCCACCCTTACTGACAGATAGGTAATAACACTGCATTGAGGAATCTTGAGACAGTTTTCTAACCAAACAACTGACAGAATTATCATTTATATAGTAAAAATGTTGGCACAGAGGTCTGGGAGATTTCTGACTGTGGCTTGGAGCCAGTGGCTCAGATTCAGAGAGACCTCTGGAAAGAGCTCCAGTTTCTGAGAAGTTCAAGGTCAAGAGACTGAATCTGTATTTGGCAGAGGACTTCCACCAAGATGCCCAAATAGGAACAACTCTGGGGCACAGGTCCCAGGGAGAGGAACACAGAAGGCAAGTGATCTCCACATTTCCAACCGAGGTACCAGGTTCATCTCAATGGGACTGGCTGGATAGTGAGTGTAGCCCAAGGAGGGCAAACCAAAGCAGGGTGGGGCACTGTCTCACCTGGGAGGTGCAACAGGCTGGAGGACTACCCTCCTACCCAATGAAGAGCATTGGGGACTTTTCTGGCCAATCTGGCACTCTGGTTCATATACTGCACTTCTCCCATGGTCTTTACAGCCCACAGACCAAGAGATTCTAGCTGGGCCAACAAGTGCCATGGGTTTCCAGCACAGAAGTGGGTGGCCATTTCAGCCAGTGCCATGGGTTTCCAGCACAAATCTGGGCAGCTGTTTTAGCTGGCACCTGGAATGGCTGTGAAACAGAGCTGGTCATTCCTCTGGAAAAAAAAATGGGGGACTGAAGACAGGGAAACAAGTGAGCTGGCTCATGGGTCCCACCTCCACAAAGACCAGCAAATTGAAACCCACTGACTTTAGAGTTTTGAAGCCAACACAGCAGTTTGAGCTTGACCCAGGATGGTCGAGCTCAGTGAGTGAGACAGGCTCTGCCATTACCAAGACAGTCCACCATTACAGAGGCAGTCGCCATTACTGAGGCAGTTCTAACCTTATCTGTATAAAAAAAAATGCAAGGAAATTTACACAGCAGCTGAGCAGAGCACGTGGCAGATCAGCAATGTCTCTGTAGACAGACTGTGACCAGACTCCCTCCTTGCTGAGCAGGGCATCTCTGCAAAAAGGTAACAGGCCATTATTGACATAAATGAAGCCCCAACTTCCTGGGACAGTGCACCTAGGAAAAGGGGTGGTTGTGAGTTCTGCTACAACAGATTTAATGTCCCTGCCTAGCAGTTCTGAAGGGAGCAACAGAGCTCCCAGCACAGCACTTGAGACCTAATAAGAGACAGACTGCCTCCTCAAATGGCTCCCTGACCCCCATATATCCAAAGAGAGACCTCATACAGAAGAGCTCTGCCTGATATCTGGTGGGCAGCCTTCTCGGATGAAGCTACTAGAGGAAGGAACAGGCAGCAATTCTTGCTGTTCTGTAGCCCCCATGGGTGATTCCAAGGAAAGCAGTGTCTGGTGTGGACCTGCAGCAGAAGGAAAACTAAAAAAACAGAAAGAAATAGCTTCAACATCAACAGAATGGACATCCACTCAGAGGCCCCATCCGAAAGTCACCAACCTCAAAGATCAAAAATAGATAAATCCATGAAGATTGGAAGAAACCAGCACAAAAAGATGGAAATCACCAAAAACTGGATGCCTCTCCTCCTCCAAGGGACAACAACTGCTCAACAGTAAGGGAACAAAACTGGATGGAGAATGAGTTTGATGAATTCACAGAAGCAGGCTTCAGAAGGTGGGTAGTAACAAACTTCTTTTTTTTTTTTTTTTTTTTTGCTGTTTAAATCATTATTCTTTTTTTTTTTTCCCATTTATTTATTTTATTGCATTTTAGGTTTTGGGGTACATGTGAAGAACATGCAAAATTGTTGCATAGGAACATACGTGGCAGTGTGATTTGCTGCCTTCCTCCCCATCACCTACATCTGGCATTTCTCCCCCTGCTATCCC
>NW_022439113.1:7846-10617 GCF_009761245.1 Sapajus apella
GACCCCAGTGTGTAGTGCTCCCCTCCCTGTGTCCATGTGCTCTTATCGTTCAACACCCGCCTATGAGTGAGAACATGCGGTGTTTGATCTTCTGCTCCTCTGTCAGTTTGCTGAGAATGATGGTTTCCAGGTTCATCCACGTCCCCACAAAGGACCCAAACTCATCGTTTATGATGGCTGCATAATATTCCATGGTGTATATGTGCCACATTTTCCCTATCCAGTCTATCGTCGATGGGCATTTGGGTTGGTTCCAGGTCCTTGCTATTGTAAACAGTGCTGCAATGAACATTCGTGTACATGTGTCCTTATAGTAGAATGATTTGTAATCCTTTGGATATATACCCAGTAATGGGATTGCTGGGTCAAATGGAATTTCTATTTCTATGTCCTTGAGGAATCGCCACACTGTCTTCCACAATGGTTGAACTAATTTACACTCCCACCAACAGTGCAAAAGTGTTCCTACTTCTCCACATCCTCTCCAGCATCTGCTGTCTCCAGATTTTTTAATGTTCGCCATTCTTACCGGCGTGAGATGGTATCTCAATGTAGTTTTGATTTGCATTTCTCTTATGACCAGTGATGATGAGCATTTTTTCATATGTTTGTTGGCCTCACGTATGTCTTCTTTTGTAAAGTGTCTGTTCACATCCTTTGCCCACTTTTGAATGGGCTTGTTAGTTTTTTTCTTGTAAATCTGCTTTAGTTCTTTGTAAATTTTGGATATCAGCCCTTTGTCAGATGGGTAAACTGCAAAAATTTTTTCCCAATCTGTTGGTTGCCGATTCACTCTAATGATTGTTTCTTTTGCTGTGCAGAAGCTGTGGAGTTTGATTAGGTCCCATTTGTCTATTTTGGCTTTTGTTGTCAATGCTTTTGGTGTTTTGGTCATGAAGTCCTTGCCTACACCTATGTCCTGAATGGTTTTGCCTAGATTTTCTTCTAGGGTTTTTATGGTGTTAGGTCTTATGTTTAAGTCTTTAATCCATCTGGAGTTAATTTTAGTGTAAGGTGTCAGGAAGGGGTCCAGTTTCTGCTTTCTGCACATGGCTAGCCAGCTTTCCCAACACCATTTATTGAACAGGGAATCCTTTCCCCATTGCTTGTTTTTGTCTGGTTTGTCAAAGATCAGATGGTTGTAGATATGTTGTGTTGCCTCCGAGACCTCTGTTCTGTTCCATTGGTCTATATCTCTGTTTTGGTACCAGTACCATGCTGTTTTGATTACTGTAGCCTTGTAGTATAGTTTGAAGTCTGGTAGTGTGATGCCCCCCGCTTTGTTCTTTTTGCTTAGAATTGACTTGGCTATGCGGGCTCTCTTTTGGTTCCATATGAAGTTTAAGGTGGTTTTTCCAGTTCTGCAAAGAAGGTCATTGGTAGCTTGATGGGGATAGCATTGAATCTGTAAATTACTTTGGGCAGTATGGCCATTTTCACGATATTGATTCTTCCTAACCATGAACATGGAATGTTTCTCCATCTGTTTGTGTCCTCTCTTATTTCGTTGAGCAGTGGCTTGTAGTTCTCCTTGAAGAGGTCCTTTACATTCCTTGTTAGTTGTATTCCTAGGTATTTTATTCTCTTTGTGGCAATTGTGAATGGAAGTTTGTTCTTGATTTGGCTCTCTTTAAGTCTATTATTGGTGTATAGGAATGCATGTGATTTTTGCACATTGATTTTGTATCCTGAGACTTTGCTGAACTTGCTTATGAGTTTCAGGAGGTTTGGGGCTGAGACGATGGGGTCTTCCAGGTATACAATCAAGTCGTCTGCAAATAGAGACAATTTGACTTCCTCCTTACCTATTTGAATGCCTTTTATTTCTTTTTCTTGCCTGATTGCTCTGGCTAGAACTTCTAATACTATATTGAATAGCAGTGGTGAGAGCGGGCATCCTTGTCTGGTGCCACATTTCAAGGGGAATGCTTCCAGTTTTTGCCCATTCAGGATGATATTGGCTGTTGGTTTGTTATAAATAGCTTTTATTATTTTGAGATACGTTCCATTGATACCTAGCTTATTGAGTGTTTTTAGCATAAAGGGCTGTTGAATTTTGTCAAAGGCCTTCTCTGCATCAATTGAGATAATCATGTGGTTTTTGTCTTTGGTTCTGTTTATGTGGTGAATTACGTTTATAGACTTGCGTATGTTGAACCAGCCTTGCATCCCCGGGATGAAGCCTACTTGATCATGGTGGATAAGCTTTTTGATGTGCTGTTGCAATCGCCTTGTCAGTATTTTATTGAAGATTTTTGCATCTATGTTCATCATGGATATTGGCCTGAAGTTTTCTTTGTTTGTTGAATCTCTGCCGGGTTTTGGGATCAGGATGATGTTGGTGTCATAAAATGATTTGGGAAGAATTCCCTCTTTTTGTATTGTTTGGAATAGTTTCAGAAGGAATGGTACCAGCTCCTCTTTGTATGTCTGGTAGAATTCGGCTGTGAACCCGTCTGGACCTCGGCTTTTTTTGGGTGGTAAGCTCTTAATTGCTGCCTCAACTTCAGACCTTGTTATGTCTCTATTCAGGGTTTCGCCTTCTTCCTGGTTTAGGTTTTTGAGGAAGCAAGTGTCCAGGAATTTATCCATTTCTTCCAGGTTTATGTGCATAGAGTTGTTTGTAATAATCTCTGATGATGGTTTGAATTTCTGTGGAATCTGTGGTGATATCCCCTTTATCATTTTTTGTTGCATCAATTTGGTTATTCTCTCTTTTCTTTTTTATTAATCTGGCTAGTGGTCTATTTTGTTGATCTTTTCAAAAAACC
>NW_022439114.1:0-10614 GCF_009761245.1 Sapajus apella
CCTGCACAGTTACTGTTATGACCTTGCAGTGTTACTCCCATGACTCTACAGTGCTACACCCATGACCTGTACGGTGTTACTCCTATGACCTTGCAGTTTTACTCCTATGACCTGTTACTCCTGACCTGCTTGGTGTTACTCCCGTGACCTACAGTGTTACTCCCATGACTTGTGCAGTATTACTCCCATGACCTGCTCAGTGATACTCCTGTGACCTGCACAGTGCTACTCCTATGACCTTGCCACGTTTCTCCCATGACTTTTCTGAGAGCTGCCATGTGTCATCACAGCTTTAACTATGCACTGATCATACATGATCTCTGATTCTTCCTACAGCCTGCAGTGTACATCTTTCTGTTTCCATGTTCACCAGTGGGAAACCAGGACTCAAAAGATCAGTGACACCCACGGCCACACAGCTGGCAAATGGTGGGGCCCACCCGAAGCCTGGCCTACCTCCAAAGCATGTGTGTTTCCTCTCTTCCAGCCTTCCCAGGTAAGAGGGTGGTGTGCACCTGGGGAAGTAGAGGCAGGCAAGGAGCACTAGGACACTGACCTGGCCGAGCTGTTCCCCCAGATCCTCGCCTATGGTCCTCAGCTCCTAACTAGCAGCTGCAGCCCTCATTCTTTGCTGCAGGAAATGGTTCTGAGGACAGGCAATGAGGAACCTACTGTGCCATCACTCGGCAGGCACCACCCGGAGGGACGGGGCTGTGAATGCCAGGGAGAGCCGCCATGAGATGCACTGTAATCCATACACGGACCATCACTGCGCGATGATTCCCTCCCAGGGCAGAATAGCAGGTGTAGTCACAGAGACCTTGGGGCCCAGGAGGTCTTTGAGGCCGGAATGGCTGAGGCTCCAGGCCTCAAAGTTGGGACATGGGCTCCAGGACCCCCAACGAGTAGTCCCCCACCCACAGCAGGTCTGCCAGGTGGGAGAGGCAGCCCCTTCCAAAGACCAGAGGCTCCAGGCAGATGTGGAGTCTGAGGGCTGACTCTGCAAAGGAAGGAGAGGCTTGAGCTCCAATGAGGGCAGAGGAAGGCTGTGGTCGGCAGCAGGACACACGTGCCTTTTCAATTGTGTGCCACACTTTACACTGAAGCCTATAAAGTCCAGCTGATGTGAGCTGGCATCTGACAGCAGGAAGCGAGAGGGAGCAGAGGAGGTTCCTGGACCACAGGCTCAGCACCAGCACCTGCTGCCTCCACGCCACAGACAGGAGTCTTTGGAAGCCTGTGAGCGCTGGCTACTCGCTCATCGCCCTTCCTGAGCGGGGCTCACTGAAGACCCTGCTTTGAGGCTGGAATGGCCAAGGCCCTGGGATCCAGCTGCAAACAAGAAAGCATCTTCCCAGACAGCACCAACACACATGCCAACCGGAACACCAGGACCCCATGGCTGTGCAAATGCAGAGAAGCAGGTCTGTCGGGGAGCCACTGAACCTGAACCAGGACAGCCTCTGAGAAGGGGATGCAGGAGGCTTCACCTCTGTCACCAGCACTGGCTTGGTACAAGGAACACACAGATTTCCTAATCCAGAAAATATAACAAAGCTGAGTTCAGTAATCCACACCTGGCCTTTTCCTCCCTGGCCCCACCAGCCTCCCCCTCTCTTCAGAGCTCACAGCCCACACGTCTCATCTGACCTGTCGGTCACTCCGTGTCTTTGTTCTGTCTCCCTCTAGAGCCTTAAAAAAAGCAACCATGTCCGAACCCCAGAGACCCATCCCTACTGCCCAGAGCAGTCCTTCGATGACTGATGTTGTCACCTGCAGCAGTGGCAGTGTCACCACTGTGGATTTCAATGCCAGAGCCCATCCGAGATGTGACTCCCGTCAAAGCCACATTTCCCTCCTCTCCCTGCAGAAAATGCTACAGCTTAGGACAGTGTGAGGCTCCGGGGTTATGCTAAATCACATTCTTTTCTAGGAACGCACCATCAGAGAAAAGGAAGGAGCAGTGTTTGAAGAGATGCTGTTTTTAAAAATCACCCTCATTTGTAACATTCTAGAGAGACAGCAGGGTGCCCAGGCTCCACCCCATCTCCCCTGCCACAAACACAATGCCGTGCACCTGGCAAAGCCTCCCTCTCCCTCATGTTCTCAGATGTAAATGGGGATGTGCCCTGCCCGCTGCAGGGGGGTGAGAGTGAAGTGCCTGCCCATGGTGGGTGGGCAGTGCCTGGGCCACAGCTAACCCCCCCAATCTCAGCATACCCTCATCGGCAGCACAGACCCCTAGGACCAAGGAGTCCCCACACCCCACTGAGGTTTTCTAAACATTTCTATCCGACCAAAAACAAAAATGTGTTAAACCAAGGCCAGGTATCCAGGGAGAAACATAAAGCCATTTCCACATTGAGAACCCCTATTCTAGGAATAAGAGCCTGAAAAGTAAGAGATTAAAGTGTTCAGCCCGGAGGCAGGGCTGTCCCTGCCAGGCTAGGCGTGGGAGGACAGAGGCCCCCTGGACCCTCATCTCAGGCAGCCAGGCAGTCAGAGCCTCTGGCTTCTGTGGCCCAAGGCTCAGATGAAAGCTGTGACTGCAATTTCAAAGACAAAAGGCAGAGAAAGGGAGGGAGGAGGAAGGCTTCGGGCTCCTCCCAGATCTGTCTCTGAGAAAAGCGGGGCAGCCCAGGAGGCTCCTGCCAGTCTGACTGCCCATCGCTGCCTGAGACTTGCAGACAGGGCTGAGGGCAAGGAGGCCAGCAGCAGACAGCACTCATCCCTCTGCCAAGAGCCCTTGACCAAGCGACCTGGGTGTGGCCCGAACAGAAGTGGGCTTGAAAGGATTCTGACTGCTTCCCTGAGAGCCCAGCGCAGCCTGGGGACAGACATCAGCCCCTACAGTGCCCCTCATCCCTGAGCACTCCCCCCGCCCCTCCCCTGGGCTGCCAAGCAAGGGGCTCCACTGGGTGGCATCCAGCCCCAGCCCCACCTTGGCCAGGTGACCCAGCCCCACCCTGCCCACTGCACATAGGGGTAGGCATTGCTCAGGCCCCTTCACCTGGCAATCCAGGGCATGAAGCCCCCCAGTAAATCCTCCCCATTTCTAAGGCTTTCAATCACTGCCCCAGCCCTGTGTTTTGGGGACCCATGCCTTCCTTGCCTTGGCCACACTCTCAGTGCCACACATGAGAGGTCACCACACATGGCTGCATTCCTCCCAGGGAAGGGTCCACAGCCAAACTGGGTTGCTGGGGGAGAGAGAATCACCCAGAAGATTCTGGAAACTTCAGCCTGAATGCCCCAGAGAGCAGGAAGATGGGTGCCCCATCCCGAGGACTGCACAGTGGCCTGGATCTTAGACCTACAAGGCAGGTCCCCAAAACAGTTATGAGTGACGTGTTCTCTGCGCTGCTGCACACTCAATTGCCATGAACAACGGGCGCTGACCATGCAGGCAAGTTTGGGCCAAGGTTTCTCCTGCAGGCACAAGAAACAGCCTCTGGGCACGCTGCTGGCCCTGTTCCTGTGTGGACTCCCATCTGTCCCCTATGCTGGAAGGAGGGGCCCGAGGCTCACACTCCTTCCATGCTGGGCCTGCTCTACCGGGCACAGATGTCACACATGAGCAGGAGCTGCGGACACACAGGAACATGGAGAAGTGACCGTGCTTTGCTGGAAAGATGGATCCTTGGGACCCAGGGACACCATGACCGGCCGCCTCCAATTCACCTCCACCCCCTACGCCTGGTCAGTCTGCCCCATCACAACGGTAATGTTTGTGTGCTCAGCAAAGGCTGGAAAGGCCAAGGTCCTCCTCACACCTTGGGCTTTTGTAAAGTCGGTTCTTATCTGAAGCTGAGGCCACAATTCTAAGGCAGTTCCTGATTCCAGCTCCTCCTGTTCACAAAGCAGCTTCTCACAAGAAAAGCCCACTCCACCCCGGAGGACGCCAGCAAGCTGGGCAGGACAGCCATCAGGTCCTGTCATTTGTTTTCAGGAAAAACAAAGCCTCTTACTCTGATTAAGTTCTTCATTTCAGGTTCCTAATTGCACAGATTTACTTAAACTCTCCTAAGAATAAGAAATTGTACCAAATTCAAGATACCTATCAGAATTTTCTGTTTTAAAGTACAGGAGTTAGTTTTTGGAAAACGTGCTGTCGGTGCGATATGTTTCTCCTTCGTTAGTTTGAGGACATGACGGCAGCCACCTCAACTGGATTTATTCTAAATGGCTCTTGGTTTTAATCAGCTCTTGGTTTATCTGTCCTCAATTTCCTGAAAAGGGATAACACCCTCAAAAGAAGGATATTTGCTGAGTCATTCTCTGGGACTAAGGAAACACTTCTAATCTTGCTTTCATAGATAAAAAGTTAAAGACAGGCTTTGAAAAAATATTTGACGAAAAGCCTTGAACATTAAATACTGCAGGTGTAGGCAGCCGGGCTATGCCAGGGGATGAAACAGTTAAGCTAATCTCAGAGAACTTCAACCAGTTACTTTCATGGGCTGGATTAAAATATAGTATGCCCCATAAAAGAATAGTACCAAAAGTGAGAATAAAGTGAAGAAAAATACATGTATTGCTCAGGATTGCCGAGACATGGCACACGTGAATTACTCAGCCTAACCTGCTATACATGTGTACTTTGGACACATGATTTAAAAGGTAAGCAAGCTTTTTTAGCAGGACAGGAATGATTTAGCTGTGGTCTCAGATGAAAGAGAGAAAAACCCAGTTCAGTTTCTCAGTCATTGCTAAAGCATCTTCTGACAAAAAGGCCTTATCATCTCAAGACCTTCCTTAGGAAATTAAAGTTACATCATCATCACCATCATCATCATGATGGAAACAGCCTCTCCCACACTGATGTGCACGTGAACCAGCTGGGTCCTCTTAAATATGCATTCCTATTCCCTGGGCCTGGGCAGAGCTGAAGATTCAGCATTTCCATTGCATGCGCTGGTGACACGTCTCCTGGACTGCCCACTACACTGAGAAACAAGGGCAAACCCTTAAATTGAAAACTTGGGTCAGCACATTATTAAAAATTGTTAAAAGTAAGTTTAACAAACTCTTTACAATTTGTTCTCTGGTTCCGAATTCTTCATTGCTCCAGATAACAAATAATGAGCCTTTTACAAATTATTTTAGGCCAGGCCCAGTGGCTCACACCTGTAATCCCAGCACTTTGGGAGGCCAAGGAGGGAGCATCACTAGAGGTCAGGAGTTCAAGACCAGCCTCTGCTAAAAAAAAATACAAAACAGCCAGGCATACTGGTGTGTGCCTGTAATCCCAGCTACTTGGAAGGCTGAAACAGGAGAATCACTTGAACCCAGGAGGTGGGGGTTGCAGTAAGCAGAGATTGTGCATTCCAGTCTGGGTGACAGAGTGAGACTCCATCTCAAAAAAAGAAAAAAGAAAAAAAAAAATAAATATATATATATATATATATGTGTGTGTGTGTAAGTTTAAATTAATTACGTGGGGAAAATCTTACATCAACTAATTTTTATAAGTATACTAGCTTCAGTTTTAAGACTGGGTGTATATTTAAATATACACTGTAATTTAATTAAGATTTAAAAGACAAAAACTTCTTCCTGGCCCTAATGTTTAGAACTCTTACACTTGAGCTTAAAAAAAAAAGGGTTTATTTTGAAAACTTTAAAGTGATGAGACAGGAAAGAATATTGCCTTCTGATACTTCAGGCCCCTGTCCACAAACACCACTGGCATTGTGGGTGAGAGGAATCTTCACTTCCAATGATGAAAAAACAAATTAGATCCAATTGTTACTACAGTTTCCCCTTTTAACTCTGATACTTGCTACAGGCAACTGGATATGCCACGTGAGACTTTATCAGAGGATGGGACTGGTACTTTTGGAGGATGGTCTGAGGCGAATTTGAAAAATAGTATCTTTTTATCCTCCTCTTGAGCTTGTTACATTTCCAGTGTGCTTGGAATTCCAAGCGTCCACTGTAGGTACAGGTTAATTGACACAGGACAAAGAAGAAAAACTACTGAAAACTCTGTAACAGTAAAAGCCCCCCAGGGAATTAGCAATGCTCAGCTGGTGGCAGAGCTGCAGGGCACAGGTGCTGTGGGTTCTTAACAAAACCAGCTTGGCCTCAAAAACATTTGAAAAATGTGAGTTGAAATTTAACATACTCTGCAGAACTCCACCAAACCTTCACTACTCCAAAGGGCCACGCAGGCTTCCCAGGAAAAATCCTACAGACGGTTGCCAAATGCCCCAGCCGTAAAAACATCCATCCACTGCCTCTCACTGGGGTGCAGCAAATTGGACAACAGAATTAGAGTCGAAAAACGTGACCAAGACTGTTAAATGTCATCCAGCCCAGGGGTTTTCAATCTTAATCCCCTGGAGGGCCTGTTAGAACAAGGCTGCCGGGCCCACTCCCTGAGTTTCTGACCTACCAGGTCTGCAGCAGGCCGGAGAATCTGCATTTCCAACCAGTTCCCAGGTAAGGCTGGTGCTCCTGGGTCCCGCTCCTCACGCAGTGGTTCAGGCAAGGCGCGCTTGCAGAGGCGAGGGTGTGAGAGGCTCTGGGCCAGGTCTGCTGGGAGCTGGGTTCTGCGTCTTCTCACCTCCCTCTCAGAGTCCAAACGTCTGTGAGGCACTGAGCACTCAGGGAGCTCTTGCGGTAATGGGCATTTTATCAGCTTTATGAAGCTGTTTTTCTATTTTCATTATTTTAAAACTGTTTTAACTATGACATTTTTGTGCCTTCCCAGGCAAAGAAGCAACAACCCGCTTTCGGAGGCCATAGAGGGGAAATGCAGTTATCTCCTCCTGGAAGGAAAGCTGTCTTTTGTAATTTCTTATGTTTTAAATGATCCTCAGACTCTCTCCCCACCTGGTGCTAGAGCCAAGCAAACAGAGCACTGCCCAGTGACTCCAAGCAAGTCAGCGCCTCTGTACCTCCTGACTGCAGCAGACGGAACGTCCCAGTTCAGGAGGCCCTGCCACTGCATTTGTACACCCAGGACAGGATCAACGGGCCAACCCTGAACGTGGGAACAGCTTGCCTTCCGCTGGGAATCCGTTTACTGCGCCTCTGAAGCAGGAAAGCCGGCACCACAAGAATGGAGGACTTGAAAATAACAGTACCAGACAGTGACGATTCTACCCAGAGAATGGAAAGAGCTCTTGGCGAGGAATAAAAAGTTCCAGATAATTTGTATCATAAAAGCATAGAAAATTAAGAAAATGCAGAAAATCACAACGAATAAAATGATACCAGTTTACTTCATTACCCAGAGATAAATTCCAAGTTAATATTTTGGTTTTCAGCCATGTTTCTTTGCATATATGAAAGACGGGATCATACTGTACACACTCTTTTTGTCCAACTTTTCCATTCTGGGGTACATGTGCAGGGTAAGCATGTGCCACAGCGGTTTGCAGCACAGAGCATCCCATCACTTGGGTATTAAGGCCAGAGTCCACTGGTGATTCTTCCTGGTGCTCTCCCTCCCCCACCCACAACAGTTGCCCAGTCTGCGTGTTCCCTGCCATGTGTCCATGTGTTCCCATCATTCAGCTCCCACTTGTAAGTGAGAACATGCTGTGCTTGGTTTTCTGTTCCTGCATTAGTTTGCTGAGGATAACAGCTTCTAGCTCCACCCATGTCCCTGCAAAGGACATGATCTGGTTCCTTTCTATGGCTGCATAATATTCCATGGTGTGTAGGTACCACATTTTCTTTATCCAGTCCCTCGCCAAGGAGCACTTAGGTTGCCTGCATGTCTCTGCCATTGTGCACACAGAACTTTACAGCCTGCACTTTTTACTTATGACACATTGTGAACCATTCTCTGTCCTTAGCATTTCTCATCATCATGAACTTCAGTCACTGCTTACTATCTCTACACATGCACATCATCTCTCTAACCAACTCCCTCTTGCACATCGTTTCCAACAGTCCCCACTAAAAATAACACTGCAGTATGCAATCTTAATTGTAAATCCTTGGAGATATCTCTGATTTTTTTCCTCTTAGGATAAATTCCCACGAACAGAATTCTAGATATTTTATAGGTATATATATAAGATTTTCAAAATATATTGCCAAACTGCCCTGTCACCAACAGAACATGAGTGAACCTTGAAACCTCAGCTTCTTAATTTGTTAAAAGATAAAATATGTTCCCCTCCTTACCCTATAGGGTCACCAGGAGAATCTAGCGCTATAACAAAACATGAACTCTGATGCAGGTAGAATTAACATCACATCATAAATCACTCAGGGACATGCCTCATTTTTCCACACTGTATCACTGAAGAATAAGTCTGAACCATCATTCGTCAAAAAATATATAAAGAAGATAATATAAGCCCATGGGACACTTGTGGCAAAATGAAGCCTCCAGGCAAGGCCACATTTTAGGATCTGTGATGCAATTTAATCCACCTCCAGAACCACCAAGACGAAGTAAAAGCTTTGCGTTCCATGTGCAGCTGAGTGTGTGCTCCATGAGCGTGCAGAATTCTCTCTACTGGCTGGTTCCCAAGCCATTCTTTCTCTAGAAAGGTGGCATCTAATTGTGCACAATGTGCTATGTCCAAGTCCCCCTTCCATGACCAGAGAAAAATCAACAAAGGGCTGTCGACAGTCTCCTAAAGAGAATCGCAATAAAGAATAAGAAAATCACAATAAAGAAAAAGTCCTGAGCTGCAACACAAAGGCACATTTAATCTGAAAGAATGCATTTCTGCCTCTGCCTTTTGGCTTAGAGGATTTTATTCTGCTCTGGACAGAGAGAAGAAGGAATGAGGAGAGGAAGAGGAAGAAAAGGAGAATGAAGTAGGAGGGAATGGAGGAGCCGGTGGGGGGTGACCCGAGCACGCACCTCACTCCCAGAAGCCAGATTCTTCCACTGTGCACATGGATGCCATCAGTGAGTCCTGTGTCCTTAAGGGATTTAATGTGATGCCAAATAACATGAGCCCAAATAGTGCCTGCCATAAGCGGGCATCCAGCAATCCAGAGAGACCGCTGTTCACAGCATGCTGAGCACCGCTGGGCAGCTACTGTGGGTCAGATGCTGCACAGGTGCAGCAGGAAGCACAGAGCCTGCCACGCGTCCTCACAGGCAGCACCCAAGGGACCACATCAGGGATGCAGAGGGCCAGGAGGGTAAAAAGCTGGAATTTCCACAGGGCTTGGGATGTGCTCTGGTGCGGGGCACAGGAGGCCGGTGCTGAGCCATCATGCAGCTTGGAGAGGGCGAGTTCTGGGGGAAGCACAGAGAAAGCAGAGGCTCCAGGGGAGGCTGCGGCTTCAACAACTCCAGTGCAGCAGGCAGGCCATTAGGAGCACGCAGGAAAGCGGCACACACTCGAGGAAGTTCCCTCTCCCCAGAGGTGCCAGGCTCACACAAGGCCATCACCGGCAGCAATCGTGAAGAACATGGCCAAGGCTGCGGGCTCCACCCGGGTTTGTGCCCGGCTTTGTCATCCTTCAGTAGAATTGATGTGAGTGACTCCGGCCACACAGGTGTGGTGGGAATTGTGTAGAGCAAAGTGCTTCAGAGGCTTCTTGAACCAAGCGCACGAGACAGCAGCCAACTCAGGCCCCACTCGCCTGGCACCTACTGCATCTAATGCCCACACTTAATTTATTTTGCTTATCATCCGTCTTCTCCTTGAATGGGAGCCCCCACAGGCCTGGGGCCTACAGGAGCTCCATGAACAGTGAACTACTGGCCACCAAGGTGGTGGTACGATGATGGTGACAGCCATGGAAGAGTGTGGCCACTGGCGCGAGGGCTCCAATCCTTCCCCGGCCCCCCTTCCACCCAGGTTTGGCCTCTGGCTTACCGTGACACAACCAGGCAGACGTGGGGGCCTCTGGAGGCCTGGTGTCTCCTCACCGCCCTGCCCCTCCGCCATCACCATGGGAAAGACGCACCTGAGCCAGCCCGATGGTCACAAGAGCAGGATGACAGATGCATGGGCAGAGATATTCGGGCCAGCCCAGCATGGAGCAGCCACCCCGATCGTGAAGGACACTGCTGTGTGTTTGGGGTGGTTTGATTGCTGGCCGATACCAGGGACTCCAACCTGACTAGACAGGCCCCAGTACAGTCAGCTGAGGAACATCAGGTGGTTACCTGGGTGGAATGAGCTCTGAGCTGGGGTTTGAAGGGTGGACAGGCAGGGAGAGGGGTAGGTCAGAACAGACATCCAGGAGGAATCCGCAGGACCCAGGGACTGGATGTGGGGCAAGGACCACACACAGAGAGGTCAGTGAGCACCATGCAGGGGACAGTCCCACAGCGGGCAAGAGACCACACACACACACACATGCACACACACACACACACACACACACACACACACACACAGAGGTCAGTGAGCACTGTCCAGGGGACAGCCCCACAGCAGGCAGGAGACCACACACACACACACACACACACACACACACACACACACACACGGAGGTCAGTGAGTACTGTCCAGGGGAGAGCCCCACAGTGGGCAGGAGACCACACAAACACACACACACACACACACACACACATGCACGCACACAGAGGTCAGTGAGCACCGTCCAGGGGAGAGCCCCACAGTGGGCAGGAGACCACACACACACACACACACACACACACACACACGGAGGAGGTCAGTG
>NW_022439115.1:0-10610 GCF_009761245.1 Sapajus apella
CCTGCACAGTTACTGTTATGACCTTGCAGTGTTACTCCCATGACTCTACAGTGCTACACCCATGACCTGTACGGTGTTACTCCTATGACCTTGCAGTTTTACTCCTATGACCTGTTACTCCTGACCTGCTTGGTGTTACTCCCGTGACCTACAGTGTTACTCCCATGACTTGTGCAGTATTACTCCCATGACCTGCTCAGTGATACTCCTGTGACCTGCACAGTGCTACTCCTATGACCTTGCCACGTTTCTCCCATGACTTTTCTGAGAGCTGCCATGTGTCATCACAGCTTTAACTATGCACTGATCATACATGATCTCTGATTCTTCCTACAGCCTGCAGTGTACATCTTTCTGTTTCCATGTTCACCAGTGGGAAACCAGGACTCAAAAGATCAGTGACACCCACGGCCACACAGCTGGCAAATGGTGGGGCCCACCCGAAGCCTGGCCTACCTCCAAAGCATGTGTGTTTCCTCTCTTCCAGCCTTCCCAGGTAAGAGGGTGGTGTGCACCTGGGGAAGTAGAGGCAGGCAAGGAGCACTAGGACACTGACCTGGCCGAGCTGTTCCCCCAGATCCTCGCCTATGGTCCTCAGCTCCTAACTAGCAGCTGCAGCCCTCATTCTTTGCTGCAGGAAATGGTTCTGAGGACAGGCAATGAGGAACCTACTGTGCCATCACTCGGCAGGCACCACCCGGAGGGACGGGGCTGTGAATGCCAGGGAGAGCCGCCATGAGATGCACTGTAATCCATACACGGACCATCACTGCGCGATGATTCCCTCCCAGGGCAGAATAGCAGGTGTAGTCACAGAGACCTTGGGGCCCAGGAGGTCTTTGAGGCCGGAATGGCTGAGGCTCCAGGCCTCAAAGTTGGGACATGGGCTCCAGGACCCCCAACGAGTAGTCCCCCACCCACAGCAGGTCTGCCAGGTGGGAGAGGCAGCCCCTTCCAAAGACCAGAGGCTCCAGGCAGATGTGGAGTCTGAGGGCTGACTCTGCAAAGGAAGGAGAGGCTTGAGCTCCAATGAGGGCAGAGGAAGGCTGTGGTCGGCAGCAGGACACACGTGCCTTTTCAATTGTGTGCCACACTTTACACTGAAGCCTATAAAGTCCAGCTGATGTGAGCTGGCATCTGACAGCAGGAAGCGAGAGGGAGCAGAGGAGGTTCCTGGACCACAGGCTCAGCACCAGCACCTGCTGCCTCCACGCCACAGACAGGAGTCTTTGGAAGCCTGTGAGCGCTGGCTACTCGCTCATCGCCCTTCCTGAGCGGGGCTCACTGAAGACCCTGCTTTGAGGCTGGAATGGCCAAGGCCCTGGGATCCAGCTGCAAACAAGAAAGCATCTTCCCAGACAGCACCAACACACATGCCAACCGGAACACCAGGACCCCATGGCTGTGCAAATGCAGAGAAGCAGGTCTGTCGGGGAGCCACTGAACCTGAACCAGGACAGCCTCTGAGAAGGGGATGCAGGAGGCTTCACCTCTGTCACCAGCACTGGCTTGGTACAAGGAACACACAGATTTCCTAATCCAGAAAATATAACAAAGCTGAGTTCAGTAATCCACACCTGGCCTTTTCCTCCCTGGCCCCACCAGCCTCCCCCTCTCTTCAGAGCTCACAGCCCACACGTCTCATCTGACCTGTCGGTCACTCCGTGTCTTTGTTCTGTCTCCCTCTAGAGCCTTAAAAAAAGCAACCATGTCCGAACCCCAGAGACCCATCCCTACTGCCCAGAGCAGTCCTTCGATGACTGATGTTGTCACCTGCAGCAGTGGCAGTGTCACCACTGTGGATTTCAATGCCAGAGCCCATCCGAGATGTGACTCCCGTCAAAGCCACATTTCCCTCCTCTCCCTGCAGAAAATGCTACAGCTTAGGACAGTGTGAGGCTCCGGGGTTATGCTAAATCACATTCTTTTCTAGGAACGCACCATCAGAGAAAAGGAAGGAGCAGTGTTTGAAGAGATGCTGTTTTTAAAAATCACCCTCATTTGTAACATTCTAGAGAGACAGCAGGGTGCCCAGGCTCCACCCCATCTCCCCTGCCACAAACACAATGCCGTGCACCTGGCAAAGCCTCCCTCTCCCTCATGTTCTCAGATGTAAATGGGGATGTGCCCTGCCCGCTGCAGGGGGGTGAGAGTGAAGTGCCTGCCCATGGTGGGTGGGCAGTGCCTGGGCCACAGCTAACCCCCCCAATCTCAGCATACCCTCATCGGCAGCACAGACCCCTAGGACCAAGGAGTCCCCACACCCCACTGAGGTTTTCTAAACATTTCTATCCGACCAAAAACAAAAATGTGTTAAACCAAGGCCAGGTATCCAGGGAGAAACATAAAGCCATTTCCACATTGAGAACCCCTATTCTAGGAATAAGAGCCTGAAAAGTAAGAGATTAAAGTGTTCAGCCCGGAGGCAGGGCTGTCCCTGCCAGGCTAGGCGTGGGAGGACAGAGGCCCCCTGGACCCTCATCTCAGGCAGCCAGGCAGTCAGAGCCTCTGGCTTCTGTGGCCCAAGGCTCAGATGAAAGCTGTGACTGCAATTTCAAAGACAAAAGGCAGAGAAAGGGAGGGAGGAGGAAGGCTTCGGGCTCCTCCCAGATCTGTCTCTGAGAAAAGCGGGGCAGCCCAGGAGGCTCCTGCCAGTCTGACTGCCCATCGCTGCCTGAGACTTGCAGACAGGGCTGAGGGCAAGGAGGCCAGCAGCAGACAGCACTCATCCCTCTGCCAAGAGCCCTTGACCAAGCGACCTGGGTGTGGCCCGAACAGAAGTGGGCTTGAAAGGATTCTGACTGCTTCCCTGAGAGCCCAGCGCAGCCTGGGGACAGACATCAGCCCCTACAGTGCCCCTCATCCCTGAGCACTCCCCCCGCCCCTCCCCTGGGCTGCCAAGCAAGGGGCTCCACTGGGTGGCATCCAGCCCCAGCCCCACCTTGGCCAGGTGACCCAGCCCCACCCTGCCCACTGCACATAGGGGTAGGCATTGCTCAGGCCCCTTCACCTGGCAATCCAGGGCATGAAGCCCCCCAGTAAATCCTCCCCATTTCTAAGGCTTTCAATCACTGCCCCAGCCCTGTGTTTTGGGGACCCATGCCTTCCTTGCCTTGGCCACACTCTCAGTGCCACACATGAGAGGTCACCACACATGGCTGCATTCCTCCCAGGGAAGGGTCCACAGCCAAACTGGGTTGCTGGGGGAGAGAGAATCACCCAGAAGATTCTGGAAACTTCAGCCTGAATGCCCCAGAGAGCAGGAAGATGGGTGCCCCATCCCGAGGACTGCACAGTGGCCTGGATCTTAGACCTACAAGGCAGGTCCCCAAAACAGTTATGAGTGACGTGTTCTCTGCGCTGCTGCACACTCAATTGCCATGAACAACGGGCGCTGACCATGCAGGCAAGTTTGGGCCAAGGTTTCTCCTGCAGGCACAAGAAACAGCCTCTGGGCACGCTGCTGGCCCTGTTCCTGTGTGGACTCCCGTCTGTCCCCTATGCTGGAAGGAGGGGCCCGAGGCTCACACTCCTTCCATGCTGGGCCTGCTCTACCGGGCACAGATGTCACACATGAGCAGGAGCTGCGGACACACAGGAACATGGAGAAGTGACCGTGCTTTGCTGGAAAGATGGATCCTTGGGACCCAGGGACACCATGACCGGCCGCCTCCAATTCACCTCCACCCCCTACGCCTGGTCAGTCTGCCCCATCACAACGGTAATGTTTGTGTGCTCAGCAAAGGCTGGAAAGGCCAAGGTCCTCCTCACACCTTGGGCTTTTGTAAAGTCGGTTCTTATCTGAAGCTGAGGCCACAATTCTAAGGCAGTTCCTGATTCCAGCTCCTCCTGTTCACAAAGCAGCTTCTCACAAGAAAAGCCCACTCCACCCCGGAGGACGCCAGCAAGCTGGGCAGGACAGCCATCAGGTCCTGTCATTTGTTTTCAGGAAAAACAAAGCCTCTTACTCTGATTAAGTTCTTCATTTCAGGTTCCTAATTGCACAGATTTACTTAAACTCTCCTAAGAATAAGAAATTGTACCAAATTCAAGATACCTATCAGAATTTTCTGTTTTAAAGTACAGGAGTTAGTTTTTGGAAAACGTGCTGTCGGTGCGATATGTTTCTCCTTCGTTAGTTTGAGGACATGACGGCAGCCACCTCAACTGGATTTATTCTAAATGGCTCTTGGTTTTAATCAGCTCTTGGTTTATCTGTCCTCAATTTCCTGAAAAGGGATAACACCCTCAAAAGAAGGATATTTGCTGAGTCATTCTCTGGGACTAAGGAAACACTTCTAATCTTGCTTTCATAGATAAAAAGTTAAAGACAGGCTTTGAAAAAATATTTGACGAAAAGCCTTGAACATTAAATACTGCAGGTGTAGGCAGCCGGGCTATGCCAGGGGATGAAACAGTTAAGCTAATCTCAGAGAACTTCAACCAGTTACTTTCATGGGCTGGATTAAAATATAGTATGCCCCATAAAAGAATAGTACCAAAAGTGAGAATAAAGTGAAGAAAAATACATGTATTGCTCAGGATTGCCGAGACATGGCACACGTGAATTACTCAGCCTAACCTGCTATACATGTGTACTTTGGACACATGATTTAAAAGGTAAGCAAGCTTTTTTAGCAGGACAGGAATGATTTAGCTGTGGTCTCAGATGAAAGAGAGAAAAACCCAGTTCAGTTTCTCAGTCATTGCTAAAGCATCTTCTGACAAAAAGGCCTTATCATCTCAAGACCTTCCTTAGGAAATTAAAGTTACATCATCATCACCATCATCATCATGATGGAAACAGCCTCTCCCACACTGATGTGCACGTGAACCAGCTGGGTCCTCTTAAATATGCATTCCTATTCCCTGGGCCTGGGCAGAGCTGAAGATTCAGCATTTCCATTGCATGCGCTGGTGACACGTCTCCTGGACTGCCCACTACACTGAGAAACAAGGGCAAACCCTTAAATTGAAAACTTGGGTCAGCACATTATTAAAAATTGTTAAAAGTAAGTTTAACAAACTCTTTACAATTTGTTCTCTGGTTCCGAATTCTTCATTGCTCCAGATAACAAATAATGAGCCTTTTACAAATTATTTTAGGCCAGGCCCAGTGGCTCACACCTGTAATCCCAGCACTTTGGGAGGCCAAGGAGGGAGCATCACTAGAGGTCAGGAGTTCAAGACCAGCCTCTGCTAAAAAAAAATACAAAACAGCCAGGCATACTGGTGTGTGCCTGTAATCCCAGCTACTTGGAAGGCTGAAACAGGAGAATCACTTGAACCCAGGAGGTGGGGGTTGCAGTAAGCAGAGATTGTGCATTCCAGTCTGGGTGACAGAGTGAGACTCCATCTCAAAAAAAGAAAAAAGAAAAAAAAAAATAAATATATATATATATATATATGTGTGTGTGTGTAAGTTTAAATTAATTACGTGGGGAAAATCTTACATCAACTAATTTTTATAAGTATACTAGCTTCAGTTTTAAGACTGGGTGTATATTTAAATATACACTGTAATTTAATTAAGATTTAAAAGACAAAAACTTCTTCCTGGCCCTAATGTTTAGAACTCTTACACTTGAGCTTAAAAAAAAAAGGGTTTATTTTGAAAACTTTAAAGTGATGAGACAGGAAAGAATATTGCCTTCTGATACTTCAGGCCCCTGTCCACAAACACCACTGGCATTGTGGGTGAGAGGAATCTTCACTTCCAATGATGAAAAAACAAATTAGATCCAATTGTTACTACAGTTTCCCCTTTTAACTCTGATACTTGCTACAGGCAACTGGATATGCCACGTGAGACTTTATCAGAGGATGGGACTGGTACTTTTGGAGGATGGTCTGAGGCGAATTTGAAAAATAGTATCTTTTTATCCTCCTCTTGAGCTTGTTACATTTCCAGTGTGCTTGGAATTCCAAGCGTCCACTGTAGGTACAGGTTAATTGACACAGGACAAAGAAGAAAAACTACTGAAAACTCTGTAACAGTAAAAGCCCCCCAGGGAATTAGCAATGCTCAGCTGGTGGCAGAGCTGCAGGGCACAGGTGCTGTGGGTTCTTAACAAAACCAGCTTGGCCTCAAAAACATTTGAAAAATGTGAGTTGAAATTTAACATACTCTGCAGAACTCCACCAAACCTTCACTACTCCAAAGGGCCACGCAGGCTTCCCAGGAAAAATCCTACAGACGGTTGCCAAATGCCCCAGCCGTAAAAACATCCATCCACTGCCTCTCACTGGGGTGCAGCAAATTGGACAACAGAATTAGAGTCGAAAAACGTGACCAAGACTGTTAAATGTCATCCAGCCCAGGGGTTTTCAATCTTAATCCCCTGGAGGGCCTGTTAGAACAAGGCTGCCGGGCCCACTCCCTGAGTTTCTGACCTACCAGGTCTGCAGCAGGCCGGAGAATCTGCATTTCCAACCAGTTCCCAGGTAAGGCTGGTGCTCCTGGGTCCCGCTCCTCACGCAGTGGTTCAGGCAAGGCGCGCTTGCAGAGGCGAGGGTGTGAGAGGCTCTGGGCCAGGTCTGCTGGGAGCTGGGTTCTGCGTCTTCTCACCTCCCTCTCAGAGTCCAAACGTCTGTGAGGCACTGAGCACTCAGGGAGCTCTTGCGGTAATGGGCATTTTATCAGCTTTATGAAGCTGTTTTTCTATTTTCATTATTTTAAAACTGTTTTAACTATGACATTTTTGTGCCTTCCCAGGCAAAGAAGCAACAACCCGCTTTCGGAGGCCATAGAGGGGAAATGCAGTTATCTCCTCCTGGAAGGAAAGCTGTCTTTTGTAATTTCTTATGTTTTAAATGATCCTCAGACTCTCTCCCCACCTGGTGCTAGAGCCAAGCAAACAGAGCACTGCCCAGTGACTCCAAGCAAGTCAGCGCCTCTGTACCTCCTGACTGCAGCAGACGGAACGTCCCAGTTCAGGAGGCCCTGCCACTGCATTTGTACACCCAGGACAGGATCAACGGGCCAACCCTGAACGTGGGAACAGCTTGCCTTCCGCTGGGAATCCGTTTACTGCGCCTCTGAAGCAGGAAAGCCGGCACCACAAGAATGGAGGACTTGAAAATAACAGTACCAGACAGTGACGATTCTACCCAGAGAATGGAAAGAGCTCTTGGCGAGGAATAAAAAGTTCCAGATAATTTGTATCATAAAAGCATAGAAAATTAAGAAAATGCAGAAAATCACAACGAATAAAATGATACCAGTTTACTTCATTACCCAGAGATAAATTCCAAGTTAATATTTTGGTTTTCAGCCATGTTTCTTTGCATATATGAAAGACGGGATCATACTGTACACACTCTTTTTGTCCAACTTTTCCATTCTGGGGTACATGTGCAGGGTAAGCATGTGCCACAGCGGTTTGCAGCACAGAGCATCCCATCACTTGGGTATTAAGGCCAGAGTCCACTGGTGATTCTTCCTGGTGCTCTCCCTCCCCCACCCACAACAGTTGCCCAGTCTGCGTGTTCCCTGCCATGTGTCCATGTGTTCCCATCATTCAGCTCCCACTTGTAAGTGAGAACATGCTGTGCTTGGTTTTCTGTTCCTGCATTAGTTTGCTGAGGATAACAGCTTCTAGCTCCACCCATGTCCCTGCAAAGGACATGATCTGGTTCCTTTCTATGGCTGCATAATATTCCATGGTGTGTAGGTACCACATTTTCTTTATCCAGTCCCTCGCCAAGGAGCACTTAGGTTGCCTGCATGTCTCTGCCATTGTGCACACAGAACTTTACAGCCTGCACTTTTTACTTATGACACATTGTGAACCATTCTCTGTCCTTAGCATTTCTCATCATCATGAACTTCAGTCACTGCTTACTATCTCTACACATGCACATCATCTCTCTAACCAACTCCCTCTTGCACATCGTTTCCAACAGTCCCCACTAAAAATAACACTGCAGTATGCAATCTTAATTGTAAATCCTTGGAGATATCTCTGATTTTTTTCCTCTTAGGATAAATTCCCACGAACAGAATTCTAGATATTTTATAGGTATATATATAAGATTTTCAAAATATATTGCCAAACTGCCCTGTCACCAACAGAACATGAGTGAACCTTGAAACCTCAGCTTCTTAATTTGTTAAAAGATAAAATATGTTCCCCTCCTTACCCTATAGGGTCACCAGGAGAATCTAGCGCTATAACAAAACATGAACTCTGATGCAGGTAGAATTAACATCACATCATAAATCACTCAGGGACATGCCTCATTTTTCCACACTGTATCACTGAAGAATAAGTCTGAACCATCATTCGTCAAAAAATATATAAAGAAGATAATATAAGCCCATGGGACACTTGTGGCAAAATGAAGCCTCCAGGCAAGGCCACATTTTAGGATCTGTGATGCAATTTAATCCACCTCCAGAACCACCAAGACGAAGTAAAAGCTTTGCGTTCCATGTGCAGCTGAGTGTGTGCTCCATGAGCGTGCAGAATTCTCTCTACTGGCTGGTTCCCAAGCCATTCTTTCTCTAGAAAGGTGGCATCTAATTGTGCACAATGTGCTATGTCCAAGTCCCCCTTCCATGACCAGAGAAAAATCAACAAAGGGCTGTCGACAGTCTCCTAAAGAGAATCGCAATAAAGAATAAGAAAATCACAATAAAGAAAAAGTCCTGAGCTGCAACACAAAGGCACATTTAATCTGAAAGAATGCATTTCTGCCTCTGCCTTTTGGCTTAGAGGATTTTATTCTGCTCTGGACAGAGAGAAGAAGGAATGAGGAGAGGAAGAGGAAGAAAAGGAGAATGAAGTAGGAGGGAATGGAGGAGCCGGTGGGGGGTGACCCGAGCACGCACCTCACTCCCAGAAGCCAGATTCTTCCACTGTGCACATGGATGCCATCAGTGAGTCCTGTGTCCTTAAGGGATTTAATGTGATGCCAAATAACATGAGCCCAAATAGTGCCTGCCATAAGCGGGCATCCAGCAATCCAGAGAGACCGCTGTTCACAGCATGCTGAGCACCGCTGGGCAGCTACTGTGGGTCAGATGCTGCACAGGTGCAGCAGGAAGCACAGAGCCTGCCACGCGTCCTCACAGGCAGCACCCAAGGGACCACATCAGGGATGCAGAGGGCCAGGAGGGTAAAAAGCTGGAATTTCCACAGGGCTTGGGATGTGCTCTGGTGCGGGGCACAGGAGGCCGGTGCTGAGCCATCATGCAGCTTGGAGAGGGCGAGTTCTGGGGGAAGCACAGAGAAAGCAGAGGCTCCAGGGGAGGCTGCGGCTTCAACAACTCCAGTGCAGCAGGCAGGCCATTAGGAGCACGCAGGAAAGCGGCACACACTCGAGGAAGTTCCCTCTCCCCAGAGGTGCCAGGCTCACACAAGGCCATCACCGGCAGCAATCGTGAAGAACATGGCCAAGGCTGCGGGCTCCACCCGGGTTTGTGCCCGGCTTTGTCATCCTTCAGTAGAATTGATGTGAGTGACTCCGGCCACACAGGTGTGGTGGGAATTGTGTAGAGCAAAGTGCTTCAGAGGCTTCTTGAACCAAGCGCACGAGACAGCAGCCAACTCAGGCCCCACTCGCCTGGCACCTACTGCATCTAATGCCCACACTTAATTTATTTTGCTTATCATCCGTCTTCTCCTTGAATGGGAGCCCCCACAGGCCTGGGGCCTACAGGAGCTCCATGAACAGTGAACTACTGGCCACCAAGGTGGTGGTACGATGATGGTGACAGCCATGGAAGAGTGTGGCCACTGGCGCGAGGGCTCCAATCCTTCCCCGGCCCCCCTTCCACCCAGGTTTGGCCTCTGGCTTACCGTGACACAACCAGGCAGACGTGGGGGCCTCTGGAGGCCTGGTGTCTCCTCACCGCCCTGCCCCTCCGCCATCACCATGGGAAAGACGCACCTGAGCCAGCCCGATGGTCACAAGAGCAGGATGACAGATGCATGGGCAGAGATATTCGGGCCAGCCCAGCATGGAGCAGCCACCCCGATCGTGAAGGACACTGCTGTGTGTTTGGGGTGGTTTGATTGCTGGCCGATACCAGGGACTCCAACCTGACTAGACAGGCCCCAGTACAGTCAGCTGAGGAACATCAGGTGGTTACCTGGGTGGAATGAGCTCTGAGCTGGGGTTTGAAGGGTGGACAGGCAGGGAGAGGGGTAGGTCAGAACAGACATCCAGGAGGAATCCGCAGGACCCAGGGACTGGATGTGGGGCAAGGACCACACACAGAGAGGTCAGTGAGCACCATGCAGGGGACAGTCCCACAGCGGGCAAGAGACCACACACACACACACATGCACACACACACACACACACACACACACACACACACACAGAGGTCAGTGAGCACTGTCCAGGGGACAGCCCCACAGCAGGCAGGAGACCACACACACACACACACACACACACACACACACACACGGAGGTCAGTGAGTACTGTCCAGGGGAGAGCCCCACAGTGGGCAGGAGACCACACAAACACACACACACACACACACACACACATGCACGCACACAGAGGTCAGTGAGCACCGTCCAGGGGAGAGCCCCACAGTGGGCAGGAGACCACACACACACACACACACACACACACACACACACGGAGGAGGTCAGTG
>NW_022439116.1:0-10610 GCF_009761245.1 Sapajus apella
CCAATACCCATGATGAACATAGATGCAAAAATCTTCAATAAAATACTTACAAGCCGATTACAACAGCACATCAAAAAGCTTATCCACCATGATCAAGTAGGCTTCATCCCGGGGATGCAAGGCTGGTTCAACATACGCAAGTCTATAAACGTAATTCACCACATAAACAGAACCAAAGACAAAAACCACATGATTATCTCAATTGATGCAGAGAAGGCCTTTGACAAAATTCAACAGCCCTTTATGCTAAAAACACTCAATAAGCTAGGTATCAATGGAACGTATCTCAACATAATAAAAGCTATTTATGACAAACCAACAGCCAATATCATACTGAATGGGCAAAAACTGGAAGCATTCCCCTTGAAATGTGGCACCAGACAAGGATGCCCTCTCTCACCACTCCTATTCAATATAGTATTAGAAGTTCTAGCCAGAGCAATCAGGCAAGAAAAAGAAATAAAGGGCATTCAAATAGGAAAGGAGGAAGTCAAATTGTCTCTATTTGCAGACGACATGATTGTATATCTAGAAGACCCCATCGTCTCAGCCCCAAACCTCCTGAAACTGATAAGCAAGTTCAGCAAAGTCTCAGGATACAAAATCAATGTGCAAAAATCACATGCATTCCTATACACCAATAACAGACTTAAAGAGAGCCAAATCAAGAACAAACTGCCATTCACAATTGCCACAAAGAGAATAAAATACCTAGGAATACAACTAACAAGGAATGTAAAGGACCTCTTCAAGGAGAACTACAAGCCACTGCTCAACGAAATAAGAGAGGACACAAACAGATGGAGAAACATTCCATGTTCATGGTTAGGAAGAATCAATATCGTGAAAATGGCCATACTGCCCAAAGTAATTTACAGATTCAATGCTATCCCCATCAAGCTACCAATGACCTTCTTCGCAGAACTGGAAAAAGACACCTTAAACTTCATATGGAACCAAAAGAGAGCCCGCATAGCCAAGTCAATTCTAAGCAAAAAGAACAAAGCGGGGGGCATCACACTACCGGACTTCAAACTATACTACAAGTCTACAGTAATCAAAACAGCATGGTACTGGTACCAAAACAGAGATATAGACCAATGGAACAGAACAGAGGTCTCGGGGGCAACACAACATATCTACAACCATCTGATCTTTGACAAACCAGACAAAAACAAGCAATGGGGAAAGGATTCCCTGTTCAATAAGTGGTGTTGGGAAAGCTGGCTAGCCATGTGCAGAAAGCAGAAACTGGACCCCTTCCTGACACCTTACACTAAAATTAACTCCAGATGGATTAACGACTTAAACATAGGACCTAACACCATAAAAACCCTAGAAGAAAATCTAGGCAAAACCATTCAGGACGTAGGTGTAGGCAAGGACTTCATGACCAAAACACCAAAAGCATTGACAACAAAAGCCAAAATAGACAAATGGGACCTAATCAAACTCCACAGCTTCTGCACAGCAAAAGAAACAATGATTAGAGTGAATCGGCAACCAACAGATTGGGAAAAAATTTTTGCAGTTTACCCATCTGACAAAGGGCTGATATCCAAAATTTACAAAGAACTAAAGCAGATTTACAAGAAAAAAACTAACAAGCCCATTCAAAAGTGGGCAAAGGATATGAACAGACACTTTACAAAAGAAGACATACGTGAGGCCAACAAACATATGAAAAAATGCTCATCATCACTGGTCATCAGAGAAATGCAAATCAAAACTACATTGAGATACCATCTCACGCCGGTAAGAATGGCGAACATTAAAAAATCTGGAGACAGCAGATGCTGGAGAGGATGTGGAGAAATAGGAACACTTTTGCACTGTTGGTGGGAGTGTAAATTAGTTCAACCATTGTGGAAGACAGTGTGGCGATTCCTCAAGGACCTAGAAATAGAAATTCCATTTGACCCAGCAATCCCATTACTGGGTATATATCCAAAGGATTACAAATCGTTCTACTATAAGGACACGTGTACACGAATGTTCATTGCAGCACTGTTTACAATAGCAAGGACCTGGAACCAACCCAAATGCCCATCGACGATAGACTGGATAGGGAAAATGTGGCACATATACACCATGGAATATTATGCAGCCATCAAAAACGATGAGTTTGGGTCCTTTGTGGGGATATGGATGAAACTGGAAACCATCATTCTCAGCAAATTGACAGAGGAGCAGAAGATCAAACACCGCATGTTCTCACTCATAGACGGGTGTTGAACGATGAGAGCACATGGACACAGGGAGGGGAGCACTACACACTGGGGTCAGTTGGGGGGAAATAGGGGAGGGACGGTGGGGGTGGGAAGCTGGGGAGGGATAGCAGGGGGAGAAATGCCAGATGTAGGTGATGGGGAGGAAGGCAGCAAATCACACTGCCACGTGTGTTCCTATGCAACAATTTTGCATGTTCTTCACATGTACCCCAAAACCTAAAATGCAATAAAATAAATAAATGGGATAAAATAAAATAAAATAAAATGCCCAAACTGGCAAATGGCACATTAGAAAAAATTGAGAGATCTTTAAAAAAAAAAAAAAAAAAAATAGGCGAGAGATTATGAAGGTTGAGGGTAGGAATAACTTTAGATAGAGTAGTGTGGTAGTTTTAAAACCTATCTGCAAATTCTTTGACACATGTCCCATGGAGAAAAAGGCCTATGTCCCATCCCTTTGAATCTGGAATGGTCTTCATGACTCACTTGTAACCTGTATAATTCAATGAACATGAAACTGCATGATTTTTGAGGTAAGGTCACAAAAGGCAACGCTGTTTACAATAACAACAAGGGTTTTCCCAAATGCATCCTAAGAGATGGTAGAACATACCCCATCCTTGAGAATCACTCGTATAGAAATTCTATTAGATTGAAAATGATGCAGGTCACTTCTTTACTTGAGAGACAAGTTGGTATTCACCCACTTATGGCAATAATATGAAGGTTACATGTTCCTTTCTATTCATTTTTATGTACTTGAGGATGAGGAGAGCCAATGTAAAATAGGCTATGGTTAATTTGGGGGAGACATAGGATCTATATTCTTTTAACTAAATCTTATTAAATAGTCAGGACTTCCTCCACCTGTTCAGAGGTGTACTCCACTCCCTCGTGGTTTGGCTCATTTTCCAGACACACATGCATACCTTGAAAGATGTCAAGTCCAATGTCACTTCTTTCTTTCCACTTACAGCCAAGAAAACAGAAGTTGCTCTCTATCTAGTATGAAAGGTTTTAAAACAGGGAACTAGAAGTTTATAAAAACTTTGGAGGAGCAAAGTTCAGGGAAGTGGCCAGCAAAAATTTCAGAATGAAGCAGCCAAGCAGATGGTTCTTAAGAACAAACTTGTAAACTGTGGCAACTCAAAGAATCTTTGGAAGATGTTAACAACTAACTTAATCTACAGCAGTGAGTTGAGACCTTTTTAAGGACTCCCCTAGAAGCTCTGTGAATATAGTGTTTATCCATACATCTCTCCAAATCTCTCAAATCTGACCTGGTGCCTGTTTTGGGCAGACTCCATTTAGAAACCAAAAACAGAGAACAGAGGCAGTATTTTGGGAAATGGAGTGTCTGGTTTCTCTGCAATGCTCTAGAAGAACTCAGAAGGGAGTGATAATGAAGATCACTTGACAATAGACAATTCAGCCCACTTTCTTCATAGAGCATTCATGATGTTCAAATGAGATTATACATATAAAATGATGGAAAGAAGTGCAATGGAAAAAATGTTATCTATTATTAGTACTAGTATATTATTAATGGCATTTGTATTACTGAGGAGCAAAATTGTATGATCCTGTTATATTCTGATTTCTACTTCTTTGCTTGGAAGTAAAAATTTTGGCCCCAAACTCAGATTCATTCTCTTTTAGAATTATACATTTCTCTTTACTCCAGATTGAGGTACTTTTCCAGAAGAGGATTATGATGTATATATGTGTATATACATCTATATATGAATTAAATGTAATTCTCACAGGAAATTAAAATACCATAAATCAAAATGTTAAGCTGATATAGCTTAGGACTTTGCATACTAATTCAAAGACATGAAAACCTTTAAGTGTCTACAACAAAAGGGAACCAGTTGGAAAATTATAACTGGAAAATTGTAATGTTGCTTTACCGACATAGAAAATATTTTCTAGCATTACTTTCAAACTAGCAAATATGTATTATGCACTATTTAAACTGTTTCATGGAATTTCATTTATTTTTTTAATTTGCGGAAAGAAGGAAACACAAATTTTACTTTTTGGTTGTAGGGAGATTGTAATGACTTAACAAAGCATTTATCTAAAACTAGACACCTTTTTATGCTTGAGAATATATTTTATATTTCTCCATTCACATGAAGTAAACACTAACTGCGGCTTTAATTGGAGCTTTTAGAATGCCTCAGTGAACACTTTGTACGTAATTTAAAAGTATTCATACAGTCAAGCTTTGCACCAGAACTGTTCCCTCTTTGTACTAACAAGGACATGATCTGACATTTGGTTTGGAGAATATGACCAGAATGGTCAACACATTGTTGCCATTTTTGCTCTTTTGAATCTCTGTGTTACTTTTTTAAGTATTCAAAGCAACTATAAAATAAAATAAATGAGGACAGTTTGGAAGTTAGAGGAAACTCTTCCACTTTGGTATTTGAAAGAAGAGTGATATTTTTCCTTAAGGCAGTCTCTTGCAGAAATGGTCTATGTCTTTAATGGATCAAAAATATGGACTAGATTTTGTCAGTCTTCTGGGATTAAGAAACTTCAACCTTCCTATCAGTCCATCTGCACCAAAATAGTCTTAAAAATTATTATGTATGATGGCAAAAGAATCACTTTGATGTTTCTTTTCCAACTTGAAAAATAAATTTATATTTGATATAGTATAAAGTAAAATGTAATGCAAAATGTTGCATCTACTAAAAAAAACTCTGAAAAGTATTTGAACTTAACATTCCTCATTCAAGTACAGAAATGATCCTTCAAGAGAACTTTATTCTGAAGCTGCTCATGTTTAGTTCAACTGATTTCACAAATAATACCTCTTTCAGGTTGGTGGTTACTACTAGAGCTAAGGAAGGAAATGTCTGTGAAAAGGGATAGACATGTAGGGAGCTTCACGTGTTTTGGTAATGATCATTTCTTAGGCTGGGTCATGGGTGCATGTGTGATGTACATTTAGGCCTATATTAATTTTTTCGCACCCAGATGTCTGATTTTTCCAGCACCATTTGTTGAAAAGGATCTTCTTCCTCCATTGAATTTGGTTTTCCCTTTGTAAAAAATAAGTAGGCTTATTTATGTGGCTCTATTTTAGGTTCTATTTCTATACCACCGATCTATGTTTCTACTCCTCTGCCAAAAAATTCCACAGTGTTTTGCTTACTGCAGCTATATGGTAAGCCTTAATATGAAGAAGAGTGATTCCTCCCACTTCACTCTTCTTTTTCAAGAGGTGTTCAGCTAATCTAATACTCGTGTTTTTCCATATCGATTTTAGAATAAGCTTGTATATGTCCACAAAAAGCTTTGCTTGGGTTTTAGTAGGAATTGCTTTAAGCCTATAGATTGATTTGTGGGAACTAACATCTCTACTGAGTCATCCAATACATGGATGCAGTATTTCTGACTTCAAATTTTTGAGGAAAAATGTTTACAACCTAAGACTATATGTCCAGTTACATAGTAGAATAAAAAGAAAATTTTATTACATGCAAAGTCTCAAGAAAATGTATCTACTATACCTCATTTCTCAGGAAGCTATTATAGCCTATCGTCCAATAACATGAGGGGAATGAGGAAACAGCTTTCACAAAATGGATTATTCAAATGGAAAAGAAGTAAAGGGAATCTGATAATAATAATGAAGGGATATCCCAGGGTAATAGCTATTCCCCAGGAGTAGAGGGCAACCACTTCTGCTTGTTGTCAGAAGACAGAGGTGATTTCTTTAAAATGATTTAATTCTTAAAATAACAGTATCATCTGAATGTACTGAGGTGTGGTTTATGTAACTGATAAGAGAGTTTTAGGTTGAATTACTAATAATATAGAAAAAGAACCCAAAGCAAACAAAAAACTAGACCATCATTATCTCCAAGGGGAAGAAATGGGCAGGAAAAGCATGGCATGTTATCTTTTTATAATTATGTAGTGAAAAAGCTTTTCATTGTTATGATGGTTCAAACATTGAATAGTGATCTAAAGAAAATTGAAACACTTTATATTGGAAAGTGTAGGAAGGGACAGGAAGTATACATGTGTAGTAGATACAGAGCTTGAGAATGATATAGTATAAAATGGAAGAAATCAGTAAGTTAAAAAAGAAACCCACATTATTTAGAAGTATGGAGGTAATCTTAGGTCAACAAGTTTATCTTGAAAGAATCAGGAAATGTGATGCCCCAGCTTTGTTCTTTGGGCTCAAAATTGTTTTGGTAATTCAGGGTATTTTGTTGTTCCCATATACATTTTAGTATTATTTTTCTATTTGTGTAAAAAAGGTCAATAGAATTTTGACAGATAGTTGTTGCCCTGAATCTGTAGATTGCTCTGGGTATTATAGATATTTTAACAATATTAATTCTTCCAATCCATTAACACAGTGTCTTTCCACCTAGTTGTATCTTCTTTTGTTTGTTTGATCAATGTTTTATAGTTTTTGACATTTCTGACAACATAGATGAACCTGGAGGACATTATGCCAAATAAAATAACACAGAAACAGAAGGAGAAATACTACAGGATTTCACTTACATGAAAAATCTAAAATTATCTAAGTCACAGAAACAGAGAGTAGAATGGTGGCTGCCAGGAGCTGGGGGAGGGGAAAATTAAGAGGTATTAGTCAAAGGGTACAAAGTCTCAGTTACGCAAGATGAATAAATTTTAGAGATCTACTGTGCAACATAATGCCTTTTTAGCAATCCTGTATTTTATACTTAAAAATTTGCTAGGAGGGTAGATCTCATGCTAAGTGCTCTTATCATAAAATAAATAAATAAATAAAATAAATAAATAAATAAATTAAGAGGGTGAGAGGAAACTTTTGGAGGAGATAGTTAAGTTTATGGCATTGATTGTGGCGACGGTTTCATTGGTGTTTACTTATTTCCAAATTCATCAAGTTGTATACATTAAGTATGAACAGGTATTATTTTGTCAACTGTACCTCAAAAAAGTGTTTTTTTAAAGAGATAAAGAAGTAAATGCATATTGCTCTCCATCTCCAAGATTATGTTTCATAAAAATTAGAATATAAGCATTTGACTCTAATATATGTGAGTTTATGATACATTTGATAAAAATTTTAAAGTATAAAAAAGTATATTCTTTTTGTAATGTCTCTTTTGATTGTTCATGGAGTTGAGCATTTTTGGTAGTGCCCACCCACAGTGACTCTGGGCTAGGTCATGTAACTGATTTCTGCTAATGGGACATTAAAAAACTTAAAAAAGCATTTGTGGGGTGTGGATCCAAGATGGCCATTTAGGAACAGCTCAGGATTGCAGCTCCCTGTGAAAGCACAGAGGGTGAGTGGACGCCGCATTTTTATTGCCCACAGACTAGGAAATTCCCAGGTGGAGGAGCTCCACGGGTCTCCAGTGTGGCTGTTTCGGCTAGTGCGGCTGTGTCGGCTGGCGCTGCTGCTTTGCCCTGTGCGGCTGCTTTGTCGGCGCCCTGGAGCAGTGGTTCTCCATACAAAATACACCGGCCCGGGTGCTCTTTTGGCTGGCAATTGGAGCCACGGGAAGTTGCCCATTCAACTGTTTAAAAAGGGGACTGAACAGGGAACCAGGACAGTAGATTCCAGGGCAAAAAAAAGCGCCATGAATCTCAGTGCCGCTGTTTAAGCCAGCGCAGTGAGTGAGTCACCGCACGGGAAAACACACAGATCCCGGCACCTTTTCAACAGGTGACTGGAACACCAACCTAAAAAAAAAAATGGCTCTGAGGCAAGGAGCCAGGTGATCAGGCTCGGCTGGTCCCACCCCCACAAAAGAACAGCAATCAGAAACTCTCTGGATTGAGAGTTTCACAGCAAGCGCGGCTGAACCCGGGACGGTGCAGCTCTGTGGGGGAGGGGCGTCTGCCATTACCGAGGCAGTCCAAAACTACGGAGGTAGCCAACCAATGCTAAAGCAGCCCGCCGTTGCCAAGGCAACCCGCCACTACAGACAGACTCCGTCTTAAGAGAGGTGGGCCACCATCACCAAGGCAGTTCTAACTACACCGATATAAACAGGACTGCAGTGAAGTTCACTTGGCAACTGGGTGGAGCCCACAGCAGCTCAGCAAAGCCTCTACAGGCAGACAGTGATTAGGCTGCCTCCTTGCTGGGCAGGGCAGCTCTGAAGGAAAAAAAAAGAAGGCAGCAGCATAACGGAAACTCATAAATAAAGCCCTAAATCCCTGGGAAAGAGCACCTGGGAAGAAAAAGCAGTTTATGAGTTCTGCTGCAGCAGACCTAAACGTACCTGCCCAGCAGCTCTGAATGAACAACGGAGCTCACAACTCAGATTTGAGCTCCTATAAAGAACAGACTGTCTCCTCAAGCAGCTCCCTGGCCCCTGTATATCCAAAGAGCCACCTCATAAAGGAGAGATCAGACTGACACTTGGCAGGTATCCTTTTGGGACAAAGATACCAGAAGAAGAAAACTGGTAACAACCCTTACTGTTCTGCAGCTGCTGCAGGTGATCCCCAGGCAAGCAGGGCCTAGAGTTGACCTCAGCAGACCTACAGCAGAAGGGCCAGACTGTCAGAAGGAAAACTAAGAAACAGAAATAACCTCATCATCAACAAACAGAACATCCACTCAGAGACCCAATCTGAAAGCCAGCAACTACAAAGACGACAGGTGGATAAATCCATAAAGATGGGAAGAAACCAGCGCAAAAAGGATGAAAACACCCAAAACCAGAACACTTCTCCTCCTACAAGGGATCACAACTCCTCACCAGCAAGGGAACAAGGTTGGATGGAGAACGAGTGTGATGAAATGACAGAATCAGACTTCAGAAAGTGGGTAGTAAGAAACTTCTGTGAACTAAAAGAACATGTTCTAACCCAATGCAAAGAAACTAAGAACCTTGAAAAAAGATGTGACAAAATGCTAACGAGAATGGACAAAATAGAAAGGAATATAAGTGAATTGATGGAGCTGAAAAACACAACATAAGAACTTTATAAAGCATGCACAAGTATCAACAGACAAATTGACCAAGCAGAAGAAAGGATATCAGAGGTCGAAGATCAACTCAATGAAATAAAACGGGTAGGCAAGAATAGAGAAAAAAGGGTAAAAAGGAATGAACAAAGTCTCCAAGAAATGTGGGACTATGTGAAAAGACCTAATCTACGTTTGATAGGTGTACCTGAATGCCACGAAGAGAATGAATCCAAGATGGAAAATACTCTTCAGGATATTATCCAGAAAAACTTCCCCAATCTAGCAAGGCAGGCAAACATTCAAGTCCAGGAAATACAGAGAACACCACAAAGATATTCGTCAAGAAGAGCAACCCCAAGGCACATAATCGTCAGATTCACCAGGGTCGAAATGAAGGAGAAAATACTAAGGGCAGCCAGAGAGAAAGGTCGGGTTACCCATAAAGGGAAGCCCATCAGACTCACAGCAGAAACACTACAAGCCAGAAGAGAATGGGGGCCAATATTCAACATCCTTAAAGAAAAGAACTTTCAACCCAGAATCTCCTATCCAGCCAAACTAAGCTTTATAAGTGAAGGAAAAATAAAATCCTTTGTGAACATGCAAGTACTCAGAGATTGCATCACCACCAGGCCAGCTTTACAAGAGCTCCTGAAAGAGGCTCTACACATATAAAGTAAAAACCAGTACCAGCCACTCCAAAAACATGCCAAATGGTAAAGAGAATCAACACAATGAAGAATCTGCATCAACTAATGCGCACAACAGCCAGCTAGCACCAAAATGGCAGTATCAAATTCGCACATAACAATATTAACCCTAAATGTAAATGGACTAAATGCCCCAATCAAAAGACACAGTCTGGCAAATTGGATAAAAAGCCAAAACCCATCGGTGTGCTGTATCCAGGAAACCCATCTCACATGCAAGGATACACAAAGGCTCAAAATAAAGGGATGGAGGGAGATTTACCAAGCAAATGGAGGGCAAAAAACACAGGAGTTGCAATTCTCATCTCTGATAAATTAGACTTTAAAGCAAGAAAGATCATAAGAGACAAAGAGGGGCATTACATAATGGTAAAAGGCTCAATGCAACAAGAAGAGCTAACGATCCTAAATATATACGCACCCAATACAGGAGCACCCAGATACATAAGGCAAGTTCTTAAAGACTTACAAAGAGACTTAGACTCCCACACAATAATAGTGGGAGACTTTAACACCCCATTGTCAATATTAGACAGATCAACCAGACGGAAAATTAACAAGGATATCCAGGACTTGAACTCAGACCTGGACCAAGCAAACCTAATACACATTTACAGAACTCTCCACCCCAAATCCACAGAATATACATTCTTCTCAGCACCATATCACACCTACTCTAAAATTGACCACATAATTGGGAGTAAATCACTC
>NW_022439117.1:0-10610 GCF_009761245.1 Sapajus apella
CCAATACCCATGATGAACATAGATGCAAAAATCTTCAATAAAATACTTACAAGCCGATTACAACAGCACATCAAAAAGCTTATCCACCATGATCAAGTAGGCTTCATCCCGGGGATGCAAGGCTGGTTCAACATACGCAAGTCTATAAACGTAATTCACCACATAAACAGAACCAAAGACAAAAACCACATGATTATCTCAATTGATGCAGAGAAGGCCTTTGACAAAATTCAACAGCCCTTTATGCTAAAAACACTCAATAAGCTAGGTATCAATGGAACGTATCTCAACATAATAAAAGCTATTTATGACAAACCAACAGCCAATATCATACTGAATGGGCAAAAACTGGAAGCATTCCCCTTGAAATGTGGCACCAGACAAGGATGCCCTCTCTCACCACTCCTATTCAATATAGTATTAGAAGTTCTAGCCAGAGCAATCAGGCAAGAAAAAGAAATAAAGGGCATTCAAATAGGAAAGGAGGAAGTCAAATTGTCTCTATTTGCAGACGACATGATTGTATATCTAGAAGACCCCATCGTCTCAGCCCCAAACCTCCTGAAACTGATAAGCAAGTTCAGCAAAGTCTCAGGATACAAAATCAATGTGCAAAAATCACATGCATTCCTATACACCAATAACAGACTTAAAGAGAGCCAAATCAAGAACAAACTTCCATTCACAATTGCCACAAAGAGAATAAAATACCTGGGAATACAACTAACAAGGAATGTAAAGGACCTCTTCAAGGAGAACTACAAGCCACTGCTCAACGAAATAAGAGAGGACACAAACAGATGGAGAAACATTCCATGTTCATGGTTAGGAAGAATCAATATCGTGAAAATGGCCATACTGCCCAAAGTAATTTACAGATTCAATGCTATCCCCATCAAGCTACCAATGACCTTCTTCGCAGAACTGGAAAAAGACACCTTAAACTTCATATGGAACCAAAAGAGAGCCCGCATAGCCAAGTCAATTCTAAGCAAAAAGAACAAAGCGGGGGGCATCACACTACCGGACTTCAAACTATACTACAAGTCTACAGTAATCAAAACAGCATGGTACTGGTACCAAAACAGAGATATAGACCAATGGAACAGAACAGAGGTCTCGGGGGCAACACAACATATCTACAACCATCTGATCTTTGACAAACCAGACAAAAACAAGCAATGGGGAAAGGATTCCCTGTTCAATAAGTGGTGTTGGGAAAGCTGGCTAGCCATGTGCAGAAAGCAGAAACTGGACCCCTTCCTGACACCTTACACTAAAATTAACTCCAGATGGATTAACGACTTAAACATAGGACCTAACACCATAAAAACCCTAGAAGAAAATCTAGGCAAAACCATTCAGGACGTAGGTGTAGGCAAGGACTTCATGACCAAAACACCAAAAGCATTGACAACAAAAGCCAAAATAGACAAATGGGACCTAATCAAACTCCACAGCTTCTGCACAGCAAAAGAAACAATGATTAGAGTGAATCGGCAACCAACAGATTGGGAAAAAATTTTTGCAGTTTACCCATCTGACAAAGGGCTGATATCCAAAATTTACAAAGAACTAAAGCAGATTTACAAGAAAAAAACTAACAAGCCCATTCAAAAGTGGGCAAAGGATATGAACAGACACTTTACAAAAGAAGACATACGTGAGGCCAACAAACATATGAAAAAATGCTCATCATCACTGGTCATCAGAGAAATGCAAATCAAAACTACATTGAGATACCATCTCACGCCGGTAAGAATGGCGAACATTAAAAAATCTGGAGACAGCAGATGCTGGAGAGGATGTGGAGAAATAGGAACACTTTTGCACTGTTGGTGGGAGTGTAAATTAGTTCAACCATTGTGGAAGACAGTGTGGCGATTCCTCAAGGACCTAGAAATAGAAATTCCATTTGACCCAGCAATCCCATTACTGGGTATATATCCAAAGGATTACAAATCGTTCTACTATAAGGACACGTGTACACGAATGTTCATTGCAGCACTGTTTACAATAGCAAGGACCTGGAACCAACCCAAATGCCCATCGACGATAGACTGGATAGGGAAAATGTGGCACATATACACCATGGAATATTATGCAGCCATCAAAAACGATGAGTTTGGGTCCTTTGTGGGGATATGGATGAAACTGGAAACCATCATTCTCAGCAAATTGACAGAGGAGCAGAAGATCAAACACCGCATGTTCTCACTCATAGACGGGTGTTGAACGATGAGAGCACATGGACACAGGGAGGGGAGCACTACACACTGGGGTCAGTTGGGGGGAAATAGGGGAGGGACGGTGGGGGTGGGAAGCTGGGGAGGGATAGCAGGGGGAGAAATGCCAGATGTAGGTGATGGGGAGGAAGGCAGCAAATCACACTGCCACGTGTGTTCCTATGCAACAATTTTGCATGTTCTTCACATGTACCCCAAAACCTAAAATGCAATAAAATAAATAAATGGGATAAAATAAAATAAAATAAAATGCCCAAACTGGCAAATGGCACATTAGAAAAAATTGAGAGATCTTTAAAAAAAAAAAAAAAAAAAATAGGCGAGAGATTATGAAGGTTGAGGGTAGGAATAACTTTAGATAGAGTAGTGTGGTAGTTTTAAAACCTATCTGCAAATTCTTTGACACATGTCCCATGGAGAAAAAGGCCTATGTCCCATCCCTTTGAATCTGGAATGGTCTTCATGACTCACTTGTAACCTGTATAATTCAATGAACATGAAACTGCATGATTTTTGAGGTAAGGTCACAAAAGGCAACGCTGTTTACAATAACAACAAGGGTTTTCCCAAATGCATCCTAAGAGATGGTAGAACATACCCCATCCTTGAGAATCACTCGTATAGAAATTCTATTAGATTGAAAATGATGCAGGTCACTTCTTTACTTGAGAGACAAGTTGGTATTCACCCACTTATGGCAATAATATGAAGGTTACATGTTCCTTTCTATTCATTTTTATGTACTTGAGGATGAGGAGAGCCAATGTAAAATAGGCTATGGTTAATTTGGGGGAGACATAGGATCTATATTCTTTTAACTAAATCTTATTAAATAGTCAGGACTTCCTCCACCTGTTCAGAGGTGTACTCCACTCCCTCGTGGTTTGGCTCATTTTCCAGACACACATGCATACCTTGAAAGATGTCAAGTCCAATGTCACTTCTTTCTTTCCACTTACAGCCAAGAAAACAGAAGTTGCTCTCTATCTAGTATGAAAGGTTTTAAAACAGGGAACTAGAAGTTTATAAAAACTTTGGAGGAGCAAAGTTCAGGGAAGTGGCCAGCAAAAATTTCAGAATGAAGCAGCCAAGCAGATGGTTCTTAAGAACAAACTTGTAAACTGTGGCAACTCAAAGAATCTTTGGAAGATGTTAACAACTAACTTAATCTACAGCAGTGAGTTGAGACCTTTTTAAGGACTCCCCTAGAAGCTCTGTGAATATAGTGTTTATCCATACATCTCTCCAAATCTCTCAAATCTGACCTGGTGCCTGTTTTGGGCAGACTCCATTTAGAAACCAAAAACAGAGAACAGAGGCAGTATTTTGGGAAATGGAGTGTCTGGTTTCTCTGCAATGCTCTAGAAGAACTCAGAAGGGAGTGATAATGAAGATCACTTGACAATAGACAATTCAGCCCACTTTCTTCATAGAGCATTCATGATGTTCAAATGAGATTATACATATAAAATGATGGAAAGAAGTGCAATGGAAAAAATGTTATCTATTATTAGTACTAGTATATTATTAATGGCATTTGTATTACTGAGGAGCAAAATTGTATGATCCTGTTATATTCTGATTTCTACTTCTTTGCTTGGAAGTAAAAATTTTGGCCCCAAACTCAGATTCATTCTCTTTTAGAATTATACATTTCTCTTTACTCCAGATTGAGGTACTTTTCCAGAAGAGGATTATGATGTATATATGTGTATATACATCTATATATGAATTAAATGTAATTCTCACAGGAAATTAAAATACCATAAATCAAAATGTTAAGCTGATATAGCTTAGGACTTTGCATACTAATTCAAAGACATGAAAACCTTTAAGTGTCTACAACAAAAGGGAACCAGTTGGAAAATTATAACTGGAAAATTGTAATGTTGCTTTACCGACATAGAAAATATTTTCTAGCATTACTTTCAAACTAGCAAATATGTATTATGCACTATTTAAACTGTTTCATGGAATTTCATTTATTTTTTTAATTTGCGGAAAGAAGGAAACACAAATTTTACTTTTTGGTTGTAGGGAGATTGTAATGACTTAACAAAGCATTTATCTAAAACTAGACACCTTTTTATGCTTGAGAATATATTTTATATTTCTCCATTCACATGAAGTAAACACTAACTGCGGCTTTAATTGGAGCTTTTAGAATGCCTCAGTGAACACTTTGTACGTAATTTAAAAGTATTCATACAGTCAAGCTTTGCACCAGAACTGTTCCCTCTTTGTACTAACAAGGACATGATCTGACATTTGGTTTGGAGAATATGACCAGAATGGTCAACACATTGTTGCCATTTTTGCTCTTTTGAATCTCTGTGTTACTTTTTTAAGTATTCAAAGCAACTATAAAATAAAATAAATGAGGACAGTTTGGAAGTTAGAGGAAACTCTTCCACTTTGGTATTTGAAAGAAGAGTGATATTTTTCCTTAAGGCAGTCTCTTGCAGAAATGGTCTATGTCTTTAATGGATCAAAAATATGGACTAGATTTTGTCAGTCTTCTGGGATTAAGAAACTTCAACCTTCCTATCAGTCCATCTGCACCAAAATAGTCTTAAAAATTATTATGTATGATGGCAAAAGAATCACTTTGATGTTTCTTTTCCAACTTGAAAAATAAATTTATATTTGATATAGTATAAAGTAAAATGTAATGCAAAATGTTGCATCTACTAAAAAAAACTCTGAAAAGTATTTGAACTTAACATTCCTCATTCAAGTACAGAAATGATCCTTCAAGAGAACTTTATTCTGAAGCTGCTCATGTTTAGTTCAACTGATTTCACAAATAATACCTCTTTCAGGTTGGTGGTTACTACTAGAGCTAAGGAAGGAAATGTCTGTGAAAAGGGATAGACATGTAGGGAGCTTCACGTGTTTTGGTAATGATCATTTCTTAGGCTGGGTCATGGGTGCATGTGTGATGTACATTTAGGCCTATATTAATTTTTTCGCACCCAGATGTCTGATTTTTCCAGCACCATTTGTTGAAAAGGATCTTCTTCCTCCATTGAATTTGGTTTTCCCTTTGTAAAAAATAAGTAGGCTTATTTATGTGGCTCTATTTTAGGTTCTATTTCTATACCACCGATCTATGTTTCTACTCCTCTGCCAAAAAATTCCACAGTGTTTTGCTTACTGCAGCTATATGGTAAGCCTTAATATGAAGAAGAGTGATTCCTCCCACTTCACTCTTCTTTTTCAAGAGGTGTTCAGCTAATCTAATACTCGTGTTTTTCCATATCGATTTTAGAATAAGCTTGTATATGTCCACAAAAAGCTTTGCTTGGGTTTTAGTAGGAATTGCTTTAAGCCTATAGATTGATTTGTGGGAACTAACATCTCTACTGAGTCATCCAATACATGGATGCAGTATTTCTGACTTCAAATTTTTGAGGAAAAATGTTTACAACCTAAGACTATATGTCCAGTTACATAGTAGAATAAAAAGAAAATTTTATTACATGCAAAGTCTCAAGAAAATGTATCTACTATACCTCATTTCTCAGGAAGCTATTATAGCCTATCGTCCAATAACATGAGGGGAATGAGGAAACAGCTTTCACAAAATGGATTATTCAAATGGAAAAGAAGTAAAGGGAATCTGATAATAATAATGAAGGGATATCCCAGGGTAATAGCTATTCCCCAGGAGTAGAGGGCAACCACTTCTGCTTGTTGTCAGAAGACAGAGGTGATTTCTTTAAAATGATTTAATTCTTAAAATAACAGTATCATCTGAATGTACTGAGGTGTGGTTTATGTAACTGATAAGAGAGTTTTAGGTTGAATTACTAATAATATAGAAAAAGAACCCAAAGCAAACAAAAAACTAGACCATCATTATCTCCAAGGGGAAGAAATGGGCAGGAAAAGCATGGCATGTTATCTTTTTATAATTATGTAGTGAAAAAGCTTTTCATTGTTATGATGGTTCAAACATTGAATAGTGATCTAAAGAAAATTGAAACACTTTATATTGGAAAGTGTAGGAAGGGACAGGAAGTATACATGTGTAGTAGATACAGAGCTTGAGAATGATATAGTATAAAATGGAAGAAATCAGTAAGTTAAAAAAGAAACCCACATTATTTAGAAGTATGGAGGTAATCTTAGGTCAACAAGTTTATCTTGAAAGAATCAGGAAATGTGATGCCCCAGCTTTGTTCTTTGGGCTCAAAATTGTTTTGGTAATTCAGGGTATTTTGTTGTTCCCATATACATTTTAGTATTATTTTTCTATTTGTGTAAAAAAGGTCAATAGAATTTTGACAGATAGTTGTTGCCCTGAATCTGTAGATTGCTCTGGGTATTATAGATATTTTAACAATATTAATTCTTCCAATCCATTAACACAGTGTCTTTCCACCTAGTTGTATCTTCTTTTGTTTGTTTGATCAATGTTTTATAGTTTTTGACATTTCTGACAACATAGATGAACCTGGAGGACATTATGCCAAATAAAATAACACAGAAACAGAAGGAGAAATACTACAGGATTTCACTTACATGAAAAATCTAAAATTATCTAAGTCACAGAAACAGAGAGTAGAATGGTGGCTGCCAGGAGCTGGGGGAGGGGAAAATTAAGAGGTATTAGTCAAAGGGTACAAAGTCTCAGTTACGCAAGATGAATAAATTTTAGAGATCTACTGTGCAACATAATGCCTTTTTAGCAATCCTGTATTTTATACTTAAAAATTTGCTAGGAGGGTAGATCTCATGCTAAGTGCTCTTATCATAAAATAAATAAATAAATAAAATAAATAAATAAATAAATTAAGAGGGTGAGAGGAAACTTTTGGAGGAGATAGTTAAGTTTATGGCATTGATTGTGGCGACGGTTTCATTGGTGTTTACTTATTTCCAAATTCATCAAGTTGTATACATTAAGTATGAACAGGTATTATTTTGTCAACTGTACCTCAAAAAAGTGTTTTTTTAAAGAGATAAAGAAGTAAATGCATATTGCTCTCCATCTCCAAGATTATGTTTCATAAAAATTAGAATATAAGCATTTGACTCTAATATATGTGAGTTTATGATACATTTGATAAAAATTTTAAAGTATAAAAAAGTATATTCTTTTTGTAATGTCTCTTTTGATTGTTCATGGAGTTGAGCATTTTTGGTAGTGCCCACCCACAGTGACTCTGGGCTAGGTCATGTAACTGATTTCTGCTAATGGGACATTAAAAAACTTAAAAAAGCATTTGTGGGGTGTGGATCCAAGATGGCCATTTAGGAACAGCTCAGGATTGCAGCTCCCTGTGAAAGCACAGAGGGTGAGTGGACGCCGCATTTTTATTGCCCACAGACTAGGAAATTCCCAGGTGGAGGAGCTCCACGGGTCTCCAGTGTGGCTGTTTCGGCTAGTGCGGCTGTGTCGGCTGGCGCTGCTGCTTTGCCCTGTGCGGCTGCTTTGTCGGCGCCCTGGAGCAGTGGTTCTCCATACAAAATACACCGGCCCGGGTGCTCTTTTGGCTGGCAATTGGAGCCACGGGAAGTTGCCCATTCAACTGTTTAAAAAGGGGACTGAACAGGGAACCAGGACAGTAGATTCCAGGGCAAAAAAAAGCGCCATGAATCTCAGTGCCGCTGTTTAAGCCAGCGCAGTGAGTGAGTCACCGCACGGGAAAACACACAGATCCCGGCACCTTTTCAACAGGTGACTGGAACACCAACCTAAAAAAAAAAATGGCTCTGAGGCAAGGAGCCAGGTGATCAGGCTCGGCTGGTCCCACCCCCACAAAAGAACAGCAATCAGAAACTCTCTGGATTGAGAGTTTCACAGCAAGCGCGGCTGAACCCGGGACGGTGCAGCTCTGTGGGGGAGGGGCGTCTGCCATTACCGAGGCAGTCCAAAACTACGGAGGTAGCCAACCAATGCTAAAGCAGCCCGCCGTTGCCAAGGCAACCCGCCACTACAGACAGACTCCGTCTTAAGAGAGGTGGGCCACCATCACCAAGGCAGTTCTAACTACACCGATATAAACAGGACTGCAGTGAAGTTCACTTGGCAACTGGGTGGAGCCCACAGCAGCTCAGCAAAGCCTCTACAGGCAGACAGTGATTAGGCTGCCTCCTTGCTGGGCAGGGCAGCTCTGAAGGAAAAAAAAAGAAGGCAGCAGCATAACGGAAACTCATAAATAAAGCCCTAAATCCCTGGGAAAGAGCACCTGGGAAGAAAAAGCAGTTTATGAGTTCTGCTGCAGCAGACCTAAACGTACCTGCCCAGCAGCTCTGAATGAACAACGGAGCTCACAACTCAGATTTGAGCTCCTATAAAGAACAGACTGTCTCCTCAAGCAGCTCCCTGGCCCCTGTATATCCAAAGAGCCACCTCATAAAGGAGAGATCAGACTGACACTTGGCAGGTATCCTTTTGGGACAAAGATACCAGAAGAAGAAAACTGGTAACAACCCTTACTGTTCTGCAGCTGCTGCAGGTGATCCCCAGGCAAGCAGGGCCTAGAGTTGACCTCAGCAGACCTACAGCAGAAGGGCCAGACTGTCAGAAGGAAAACTAAGAAACAGAAATAACCTCATCATCAACAAACAGAACATCCACTCAGAGACCCAATCTGAAAGCCAGCAACTACAAAGACGACAGGTGGATAAATCCATAAAGATGGGAAGAAACCAGCGCAAAAAGGATGAAAACACCCAAAACCAGAACACTTCTCCTCCTACAAGGGATCACAACTCCTCACCAGCAAGGGAACAAGGTTGGATGGAGAACGAGTGTGATGAAATGACAGAATCAGACTTCAGAAAGTGGGTAGTAAGAAACTTCTGTGAACTAAAAGAACATGTTCTAACCCAATGCAAAGAAACTAAGAACCTTGAAAAAAGATGTGACAAAATGCTAACGAGAATGGACAAAATAGAAAGGAATATAAGTGAATTGATGGAGCTGAAAAACACAACATAAGAACTTTATAAAGCATGCACAAGTATCAACAGACAAATTGACCAAGCAGAAGAAAGGATATCAGAGGTCGAAGATCAACTCAATGAAATAAAACGGGTAGGCAAGAATAGAGAAAAAAGGGTAAAAAGGAATGAACAAAGTCTCCAAGAAATGTGGGACTATGTGAAAAGACCTAATCTACGTTTGATAGGTGTACCTGAATGCCACGAAGAGAATGAATCCAAGATGGAAAATACTCTTCAGGATATTATCCAGAAAAACTTCCCCAATCTAGCAAGGCAGGCAAACATTCAAGTCCAGGAAATACAGAGAACACCACAAAGATATTCGTCAAGAAGAGCAACCCCAAGGCACATAATCGTCAGATTCACCAGGGTCGAAATGAAGGAGAAAATACTAAGGGCAGCCAGAGAGAAAGGTCGGGTTACCCATAAAGGGAAGCCCATCAGACTCACAGCAGAAACACTACAAGCCAGAAGAGAATGGGGGCCAATATTCAACATCCTTAAAGAAAAGAACTTTCAACCCAGAATCTCCTATCCAGCCAAACTAAGCTTTATAAGTGAAGGAAAAATAAAATCCTTTGTGAACATGCAAGTACTCAGAGATTGCATCACCACCAGGCCAGCTTTACAAGAGCTCCTGAAAGAGGCTCTACACATATAAAGTAAAAACCAGTACCAGCCACTCCAAAGACATGCCAAATGGTAAAGAGAATCAACACAATGAAGAATCTGCATCAACTAATGCGCACAACAGCCAGCTAGCACCAAAATGGCAGTATCAAATTCGCACATAACAATATTAACCCTAAATGTAAATGGACTAAATGCCCCAATCAAAAGACACAGTCTGGCAAATTGGATAAAAAGCCAAAACCCATCGGTGTGCTGTATCCAGGAAACCCATCTCACATGCAAGGATACACAAAGGCTCAAAATAAAGGGATGGAGGGAGATTTACCAAGCAAATGGAGGGCAAAAAACACAGGAGTTGCAATTCTCATCTCTGATAAATTAGACTTTAAAGCAAGAAAGATCATAAGAGACAAAGAGGGGCATTACATAATGGTAAAAGGCTCAATGCAACAAGAAGAGCTAACGATCCTAAATATATACGCACCCAATACAGGAGCACCCAGATACATAAGGCAAGTTCTTAAAGACTTACAAAGAGACTTAGACTCCCACACAATAATAGTGGGAGACTTTAACACCCCATTGTCAATATTAGACAGATCAACCAGACGGAAAATTAACAAGGATATCCAGGACTTGAACTCAGACCTGGACCAAGCAAACCTAATACACATTTACAGAACTCTCCACCCCAAATCCACAGAATATACATTCTTCTCAGCACCATATCACACCTACTCTAAAATTGACCACATAATTGGGAGTAAATCACTC
>NW_022439118.1:0-10607 GCF_009761245.1 Sapajus apella
TTTTGTTTTCCAACAGCAACAACAAAAAACTGCAGAGAAAGAACAGATAGAAGGAGTACCTACAAAGTAAGAGACCTGAGAGATGTAGTCATCAACTGCAATACAGTCTTTATCTGGATTCTCATTCAAATAAATGCTTACAAAATGAGGTAATTATGAAAATTTGACCAAAACTGGATATTGGAGAACATCTTTAATTTTTTATATAAAATAATGACATAATGGTTATATATAATTTTTAAATCCTTATCCTTTATAGATATACACCAATTTCTATTTGCTTCAAAATAATCCAACTTATGGCAGTGAAGGCAGGTGTATGGATGTGTATGGATGAAACGAGGTGAACCCTGAGCTGATAAGCACTGAAGTTGGTAGTGAATGTCTACATTAGTAAGACTAATTTACTTTTTTTTCATTTTTTCTTTTTTTTTTTTGGGGTGGCGTCTCACACTGTCGTTGGAGTGCAGTGGCGTGATCTCGGCTATCTTCAATCTCTGCCTCCACAGTTCAAGTGATTCTCCTGCCTCGGCCTCCCGAGTAGTTGCAACTACAGGCATGTGTCACTAAGCCTGTCTTTTTTGTTTGTTTGTTTGTTTTTGAGACAGAGTTTCGCTCTTGTCGCCCAGGCAGGAGTGCAACGGCTCGATCTCGGCTCACTGCAACCTCCACCTCCCAGGTTCAAGTGATTCTCCTGCTTCAGCTTCCTGAGAAGCTGGAATCACAGGTGTGTGCCACCACAGCTGGCTAATTTATTATTATTTTTTTTTTAGTAGAGACAGGGTTTCACCATGTTGGCCAGCCTAGTCTCAAACTCCTGACCTCAGGTGATTCAGCCACCTTGGCCTAACAAAGCGGTGAGATTGATTACAGGTGTCAGCCACAGCGCCTGGCCTTTTACAAATTCTTTAATAATTGTTTTTCCGGTAGTGGAATTTTCTACAATATAGATATTACTGGATAAGACTTAAAAGGTTTTTCTGAGCTCTGACAGTGTGATCTAAACAACTTATGCAATGGCTGAACCATTGTAAACATCCATTATCACTATCCTTAATTCTGAGATAAAGAAAACTTGATTCACAGAAATTCCTTACAACCCTAACTTCCTATTCAACCTCAAATTGGACTTCTCGCCAGGATGCCCTAACACAGTTGCAGATATCTGTATGAGTCACCAACCCCTTGATCCCCAAAGCTGCATAAACCAGGAGATCTTGCAACAATCCAACATTCGGAGCTACCAACACCACACTTCATCCTATCTTACTGGAGAATCCTACTCTGTAGAGATAATCTTGGCTTTCCTATATTCCCAGCTCAGTAATTCAGACCTTCAACTCATCGAATAATGGTCCAGACAGAGTAAGTTCATTTTATAAATCCATTCTTGCTTCCTTAATTCATCCCCTATCATAATCCTTGGGAAAAAGTTGAAAAAAAGAGGTGCTCAGGTATTTACAGAATGAAAACATTAATCCTGATTTATAAAAATAAAAGGAGTATTTAGAGATGGTATAGGATTATCTAGCTAAGAGGAAATGGGGACCAGGATCCTGAAGGGGGATCCCATTAGCCAGAAATGTCAGGATAAGAAAAGCAAATGCTCATGAAGGCAAGAAAAAGCATCAACTCACCTCGGCCATGGCTTTCAGTATTGCAGATGGTTAGTCCTCCCTGGGGCAGTTCTCCTGAAAAATGATGATAGTGTTCTCAGATTGCAGGACTGGGAAGTAAAACCCTCTAGAAATCACACCAGAGGCTGGAGGACACTACCTCCATACTTCTTGGTCTTAAGATATAACTCTAGTTAGTGGGAATATAGAACAAATTCTACTCCTTCCTCAACCTACAAACCCTAGGCTTTAGCTGAAGCAAGATGGAGTCTGGGTAGCTGGATCCAAGGGAAGACAAGGACCCAGATTCATTCTCTCTCACTCAAACTACCTAAGTCCCTGCCTTAGCCAAAGGATTCAGGTCAGACCTTGTCCCACCTCAGTGACGCTGCTCTGAACCGACAATTAACCTACTATGACCTGCCCTGAGCTACTAACCTACTATGACCCAAGACTGAGCTACCAGGACCTCAGTTGCAGCCCTCAGGTCCCCAATCCAGATTCACCTAAACGGTGCCCTTTGGCCAGGAACACAGTGCACTCAGATCATAAAAACCGAACACTTCCCTAATCAAGTGTTTTTCTTTCTCAACCTCAAAAAATTCAACTTCCCTCACCACGAACACACACACACAATACCCAAACCCACCCCTAAACACACGGGTGCAGGAAGCACTCATTCTTCTAGCTCTGTTTTATTTTTAAAAATATACATACATATATACATATATTCATACATATACATATATACACATATATATGTATATGTGCCTATAATCCCAGCTACTTGGGAGGCTGAGACACGAGAATCCCTTGAACCTGGGAGGCAGAGGCTGCAGTGAGCCGAGATCATACCATTGCACTCCAGCCTGGGTGACAAGGTGAGACTCTGACTCAAAAAAAAAAAAAAGAAATACAACCTTCTGCTGTTGCCAAAAGGTGAGGCTGTTTTCAAAAATATTTCGGTGCTGAAAGGACTAGGTCTCCTTTTAAGTCTCCTAAAAGGGGATCCCATTAGCCAATTACTGAAAGCTTACACAACAATAAACAGAATACTTCTGCTACTCCTCCAGGCTATGACGCAGTCTTCAACAGCTATCAGTCAACTGAAATAGTCTGTGAAATGCTCTAAGTCCCTACTAATATGTAAGAAAAGAATTGTTGGCCAGGCGCTTCTAATCCCAGCACTTTGGGAAGCGGAGGTGGGTAGATCACAAGGTCAAGAGATCAAGACCATCCTGGCCAACACGTCTCTACTAAAAATACAAAAATTAGCTGGCCGTGGTGGCACGTGCCTGGGGTCCCAGCTACTCAGCAGGCTGAGGCGGAAGAATCTCTTGAACCCCGGAGGCGGAAATTGCAGTGGGCCGAGATGCCACTGCACTCCAGCCTGGCCTACAGAGTGCGACTCCGCCTCAAAAAAAAAAAAAAAGAAAGAAAAGAAAGTACCAGTTAGTCCCAGAAAAACAAAAAACTACCAAAACCAGAAGGACCCATCACAACAATGGCCTCACACAATAGCCCAAGATAAAGGGATTCATTGCAGTTAGTCAGTAGACATACACAAACCAAGTATAAATCGGATACAATAAAATAACAAATTAGCCGGGTGCGGTGGCTCAAGCCTGTATCCCAGCACTTTGGGAGGCCGAAGCAGGTCATGAGGTCAGGAGATCGAGACCATCCTGGTCAACATGGTGAAACCCCATCTCTACTAAAAATACAAAACATTAGCTGGGCATGGTGGCGCGTGCCTGTAATCCCAGCTACTCAGGAGGCTGAGGCAGGAGAATTGCCTGAACCCAGGAGGCGGAGGCTGCGTTGAGCCGAGATCGCGTCATTGCACTCCAGCCTGGGTAAAAAAAAGGGAAACCCCGTCCTAGCCGTATAGCATGAAAAAAAAAAATTTAGCCAAATATCCCAAATGAGAGCTTATTACATACTCAATTTGTTATCACCTAGGACGTAAACATCCTATTAATATTTTAAACCCCTAATAATTAGCGATATTAATAAAGACTTAAGTTTAAAAAAAAAATACCTGGCCAGGCACAGTGGCTCATGCCTTGTAATTCCAGCACTTTGGAGGGCAGAGGTGGGCGGATCACAAGGTCAACAGACCGAGACCATCCTGGCCAAAAGGTGAAACCCTGTCTCCACTAAAAATACAAAATTAGCTGGTATGGTGGTGCACACCTGTAGTCCCAACTATTCGGGAGGCTGAGGCAGGAGAATGACTTGAACCTGGGAGGCAGAGGTTGCAGTGAGCCGAGATGCGCCACTACATTCCAGCCTGGCAACAGAGTGAGACTCCATCTCAAAAAATAAAATTTAAAATTACCATTAATCCGGGTCAATGTATCTTCGTAACAGGGGAATGAAACTGCAGACCATGAAAAAATCTAAAGCACAAATCTTGTCCAATAAGTGAAGTGAGTTACAAAAATTAAAATCTATATTAAAAATAGAAACTTACATGTCTGATGAAGTACAAAAAGAGACTCAGCCTCATTATCAATGTAAGGCCGGTTGCCTCGCCAGGAGGCCGGACACACCTACCTCTGCACTCAGCACCTGACTCTCGGCCCGGCACCAGGCTCTGCACTCGACACCTAGCTCTACGGCAAGGCTCCCCTGGAAGGCTCTGGCTGACGCAATCCTGGCGGGCTCTTGCACTAGAAAAACCCGCCCAACAGCCTACAAACTAATAGCAGCCCGCCCCATCCCAATCCCGCTCCCCTGAAGCCAATCAGAGCACCCAGCTGTTGCTCGTTACCCGTAGCCACAAAAACCCCATGCCCCAGGAAGTCAGCGAGACTTCTCTGGCCCCTTTCTGCGGACCATAGAACCTCGCCTGGGAGCTGAATAAATTTGCATTTAATTTTCTTATACTGGCCTCAGTTTCTTCATTTTAAACTCAGCAATAGCCCTTACAATCAACAGCTTAGGAAACTTAAATGCATATTGTAAGGCTGGTTGCCTCGCTGGGAGTTTGAACACACCCTCCCCGCTTGAAAATTACTTTATCAGAATATGCCCATCTAGCTCTGCCTTGGAAATCCCCTCTGCACTCGGCACTTAACCCCACCCTTGGAAATCCCCTCTGCACGCAGCACTTAGCCTGCTCACCGGAAATCCCACCTACCTACCAATAGTAGCTCATCCCGTTTCTCCAAATCCAATCGAATGCCTTCACTCCCTATAAAACCCCACTCCTAAGAGGAGTCAGGTGCGACTTCCCTGGCCCCTCTCCCTAGGATTATAGAACCTCGCCAGGGAGCTGAATAAATTGGCATCTAATTTAAATTGGCATCTAATTTTCTTGTGCTGGCTTCAGTTTCCTCGTTTTTAACTCGGCAATAAACCTACAGAGGAAGGCTGGGCGGGGTGGCTCACGCCTGTAATCCCAGCACTTTGGGAGGCCGAGGCGGGTGGATCACGAGGTCAAGAGATCAAGACCATCCTGGTCAACATAGTGAAACCCCGTCTCTACTAAAAATACAAAAAAGTCAGCTGGGCATGGTGGCGCGTGCCTGTAATCCCAGCTGCTGGGGAGGCTGAGGCAGGAGAATTGCCTGAACCCAGGAGGCGGAGGTTGCGGTGAGCCGAGATGGCGCCATTGCACTCCAGCCTGGGCAACAAGAGCGAAACTCCGTCTCAAAAAAAAAAAAAAAAAAAAAAACCTACAGAGGATAAACTTTACACATATTACTAAGTGAAAGAAACCAATCCAAAAAGACTACATACTGTATGATTTCAACATTCTGGAAAGGCAAAACTATGGAAACAATAAACAGATTAGATTAGGAACTGACAGGAAGGGAGGGATGATCCGTCAAGTCACAGAGGCTTTTTAGAGCAATGGAATTAATATGGATGACATCATAATGGCAGGCACATGTCACTATACATTTATCGAAACCCACAGATGTATAACACCAGGAGTGAACCCTAATGTAAACTACAGACTGGGTGATAATAATGTGTCCATGTGGGTTCATTAGTTGTAATAAGACTATCACTCTGGTGGGGGATGTTGATGATGGAGGAGACCATACATGTGTGGAGGAATATGTAAAATCTCTGTACCTTCTGCTCAATTTTACTGTGAACCTAAAGGTACCCTAAAAAATAAAGCATATTAAAACAAATAACAAACAACAAAAAATAAGTCCTGTTACATGCTACAACATGTTTGAACCCTGAGGACATTATGCTAAGTCAGGAATTTAAGCAATGTATTCATAAATACCCAGTGGCTCCAAGAATAAATTGCGGCCGGGTGAGGTGGCTTACACCTGTAATTCCAGCACTTTGGGAGGCCCAGGCGGGCAAATCACCTGAGGTCGGGAGTTTGAGATCAGCCTGACCAACATGGAGAAACCCCATCTCTACTAAAAATATTTAAGTAACCAGGTGTGGTGGCACATGCCTGTAATCCCAGCTACTCAGGAGGCTGAGTCAGGAGAATTGCTTGAATCCAGGATATGGAGGTTGTGGTGAGCCAAGATCACGCCACTGCACTCTCCAGTCTGGGCAACAAAAGCGAAACTCTGTCTCAAAAAAAAAAAAAAAAAAAAAAAAGAATAAACTGCAATGGCAGTTAAAAATATTTTATGAGGTCAGGAGATCGAGACCACCATGGCCAACATGATGAAACCCCATCTACACTAAAATTCAAAAAAAAAAAAAATTAGTCAGGCATGGTGGCACAAGCCTGTAGCCCCAGCTACTCCGGAGGCTGATGCAGGGGAACTGCTTGAACCAGGAGGCGGAGGTTGCAGTGAGCTGAGATCGTGCCACTGCACTCCAGCCTGGGTAACAGAGCAAGACCCAGTCTCAAACAAAAAGAAAAGAAAACCAAATATAAGAACCATACATAATTTTTAGTGTAAATACAAGATATGGAATGGTGAATGCTGTAAGAGTCCAATCTTGAAAGTAATGTATGTTATACGTGCATAGGAAACTCAGTAGAAGAAAACAGATCAAAATATTAGCAGGGGTTATTTCTGGGTAGTAGATTTACTTTTGCTCTTTGTAACTCCATATTTTCCAAATTATTTAAAATAATCAGTGTGTGTGGGGGTGTGTGTGTGTTTAAAAAGGCAACACTTTACTACGCTGGGAAAATTGTTCTATTTTCTAAATTAATAAGTGAATATTGGCCGGGCGCGGTGGCTCATGCCTGTAATCCCAGCACTTTGGGAGGCCGAGGCGGGTGGATCACGAGGTCAAGAGATCGAGACCATCCTGGTCAACATGGTGAAACCCCATCTCTACTAAAAATACAAAAAATTAGCTAAGCATGGTGGTGCATGACTGTAATCTCAGCTACTCAGGAGGCTGAGGCAGGAGAATTGCCTGAATCCCGGAGGCGGAGGTTGAGGTGGGCCAAGATGGCGCCATTGCACTCCAGCCTGGGTAACAAGAGCGAAACTCCATCTCAAAAAAAAAAAAAAAAAAAGTGAATATTTTGGCTGGGCGCAGTGGCTCACGCCTGTAATCCCAACACTTTGGGAGGCCAAGCCAAGGCAGGTGGATCACCTGAAGTCAGGAGTTCAAGACCAGCCTGACCAACATGGTGAAACCCTGTCTCAAAAAAAAAAAAAAAGTAAGTGAATATTTTATAGAAAGAAGTAAAAGAGACTAATGGGGTAATGGTGCCAGGCACAGTGGCTCACGCCTGTCATCCCAGCACTTTGGGAAGCCGAGGCAGGTGGATCACAAGGTCAGGAGTTCAAGAGCAGCCTGGTCAACATAGTGAAACCTCGTCTCTACTAAAAATACAAAAATTATCTGGGCATGGTGGTGGGCACCTGTATTTCCAGCGACTTGGGAGGCTAAGGCAGGAGAATTGCTTAAACTCAGGACATGGAGGTTGCAGTGAGCCGAGATCATGCCACTGCACTCCAGCCTGGGCAACAGTGCAAGACTCATAAAAAAAGAGAGAGAGAGAGACTACTGGGATCTCTATGTCCACTCCAAAGCTTCTTATTATTTTCTTGAATAGAAACTTCTAAGAACCAGGTCACTGTTGACTCTATGTTAACCACAACTATCCAGAGAAGAGAAGCAAAAAGGAAACCTAATGCACCTTGTATTTGGTTTAGTCAACAGCCATTCTTCTTTCCTCCTCTGGGTAACTCTCTGAAGAGGGCAGAGCTGAAGAAGAAGAAGGGAATCATGGGATGCCAGGCCTTTCTTGTGGCCCCCAGACTGACCAGATCAGAGGTCATTCTAGATCTATATCTACTGTCTGTGAAGAGAAGCAGGGATGGGGGACATGTAAGCTGTCCTGAGCATTCTTGGTATCAAAGGAGTGAGGGCTCTGCTCTGTATGAGAATCTGTCCTGACCTCACAGGGAGAGCTGGAGTCACAAAGACAGTCACAAGCACCCCATACCCAATGCTGCAGTCACTCACCACAGGAACCCACATACACCTCCACAGGCATACTTCACCCAAACAATAACACTTTATTACGGTGGCACAATCACTGTCCCACATCTACCCTGAGAATACACAGTCACACCTGCATGTTTATAGACCGCTCAAACACAGCACCATTCAAAACCAGAGTGCTACAGATAGTCACAATACCACACTCACTACTGAGGCACACAAAGTTACAGTTCCCCCCTTCCCAGGACCCTTATTGAGCACTACACACAATCACACATGCAAAATAACACAATGATCGTTAGGACACACATACTGTCTCCCCAGGAAAATTACACGCACTTGCCAACCACAGACACAATGCCACATAAAGTTCCATGGTCATACTCTCATATTCTCACTATGTCACTTAGTAAGGCATCCAGTACACTTAGTGCTGCTAATAGTCATACAAACACAATTATAAACGCACTCCTCAGAATAACACAGTTACAGTCTTCATCACCAGATTTTCTCCACACACCCTCCACAATGTCACGCGAAGTTACAGTCACACACAATCACAGTCCCACCATGGGGCAGTCACACACACACACACACACACACAGCCTTACATTGTTACAATCACACAACTACAACGAGGATATACAATCACACCCGCGCACACAGCGAGGCACAGTCACATAAACTCACACTCGATCACACTCACACACGGAAGCCCACGCCTCGCGCCCGCCTCCCCACCATTCCCTCCAACAGCCCGACCAACTCATACATGTCCGACACTCCAGACCACCCTGGTCAGTCCCTTCAAACTCCCAGGCACGCACCTGCGGACCCAAGCCGAGCCCGCAACGACCCAGGACGTTCACCGCGCGCTTCCCATGCCCTGGAGGCCTAGGGTCCAGCAGGCAAATGAAGGGGCTGCCCTGGACTCGGGGGGGCCTCTGGGAAATGCAGTCCAGAGTAGTACCGCACCGAGAAGATGGCGTCCAGTTTTTCGGGTTTCTGCCGCTGCACAGCTCGGGGACATCCCTGCTCCCCACTCCGAACGGCTACCCCGTGTCTCCGTGATTCAGACACAGGATCAGAGTGAAACTGCCATAGGACGCTGGCCCTGCACCACGAAGACAATCTTCCTCCATGGTACCAGCCAACCCCAGAGAGTTCCTTGAGAAAGAGGAAAAGGTCGCCGCTTCCGGCCAGACGTAGATTAGAGCCGCAAGGATTCTGGGAACTGTAGTCTGGAGCCAAAAAGGGTGAGGCGCCGGGGCTAGTGGAAGGAGATCGCTTCAACGCCCCGAGCCGACCCACTGTGCAGAGCGCACCCAGGGTCCCGGACTCTTCTAGGCGTTACAACCCACTCTGAGAATGCTAGACTGATTAAATCCTCATTTTTGCCTTCATCCGTGAATGAGCCACATATTGTGATTGCATTTGTATGAAATATTTAAAATTGGCAAATAGGCAAATCTATGGACAAGGAGTAAATTAAGAGTTTTTTAGGACTAGCAGGATTAGGGGGAACTGAGTGATTGCTAATAGATAAAAGGTTCCTTTTGGGGGTAATGCAAAGCTTCTTGAATTAGATAACGATGTTTGCACAACTTTGAATGCACTAAAAATCATTGAATGGTACACCATAAATGAGCTAACGTTATGGTTTGTAAATTATATTTGTGTGCCTGTTTTTTTTAAATCAACTTTACTGAAACATAGTTTAAATATAATAAAGCACACTCATTTTAAGTGAACTGCTTGATGAGTTTCAACAAATGCCTAAATCCTTATCACCACCATCATAATCAGGATACAGAACATTTATTAAAATTTAAAAATAATTAAGCTTTTTATCTAAATTTTTGTGGGTTCATAGTAGGTATATATATTTATGGGGTACATGAGACGTTTTGATACAGGCATGTAATGCATAACATATGTAAAATGGGGTCTCTAACCCTCAAGCATTTATTCTTTGTGTTACTGGATATAGAATGTGTGTGTGTGTGTGTATGTTTTTTTTTTTTTTGAGACAGAGTCTAGCTCTGTCGCCCAGGCTAGAGTGCAGTGGCACAATCTCAGCTCACTGTAACTTCCGCTTCCCAGGTTCAAGTGATTCTCCTGCCTCAGCCTCCCGAGTAGCTAGGATTACAGGTGCCTGCCACCACAACCGGCTAATTTTTGTATTTTTAGTAGAGAGGGGGTTTTGCTGTGTTGGCTAGGCTGGTCTCAAACTCCTGACCTCGTGATCCGTCCACCTCGGCCTCCCAAAGTGCTGGGATTACAAACATGAGCCACCGCGCCCAGCCGGATATAGAATACTTTTATTCACCACAGTCCCCACCACAAATTTCCCCATGACTTTGTTAAGTCAATCCCCACATCCCCATCCCCACATCAGGCATCTACTGATTTACCTTCTTCTGTCACTAAAGGTTTATCCTACTTATCTAGAGTTGATCAGAGGTACATTTGTTTGGTCTGTCTTCTCTCTCTCAGCGTGATGTTTTTGAAATTTATGCTGTTTTCTATATTAGTTAGTCTCTCTATATGATTTCTGAATAGCATTTCTTTTCTTTTTTTTTTTTT
>NW_022439119.1:0-10728 GCF_009761245.1 Sapajus apella
AAGTAAACACACATTTGCTCAAATGTGGCTCTCCTCCCATGCTGTAGCCTTATCTTGGATTTGGGCAGCTTCAAATCAGGGAGCCAGAGTGTTTGGAAAAGACCCAAAAGTCATTTAATTCAACCTACCAATTTTACAGAAGAGTAAATGGAAAATTGGGGGTTATATTGCTTATGTTTATATGAACGACTGAGGATGCAGATAGAGCTGAAAATCAGGTCTTCTGACTCTTAGTCCAAAACTTTTCCACTATAGCACAGTACCTCCATCATTCATTCATTCCTTCAAAAAATTTGTATTGAGCATCTAACTACCTTATGACCAGCTCTTTTGTGGGCATTGTGAAAACAGAGATAAATAAGAAACAATCTCTGCCTTTGAAGTGCTTACAAACTTTCCATCTATTCACCCATCCTCCATCTAATGCATCTGTCTGTCCGTCCATCCACCCATCTCTCCATCTCTCCATCTGTCTCTTCTGTCCATCTCTTCATTCATCTATTCATCCTCATGACTTTGTGTATTTCTTTCTGTCCTTTCATCTCTCCATCTCGCCATCCATTTGTCCACACATGTATTCATCTTTCCGTCAGTCCATTTATCCACTCGCCTGTCTTGCTTCCATCAATCTACTTCTTTCTCAATCTATCCACGGATCCATCCATTGTGTCTTCATCCATTTAGAATTTCTTGAGTGTCTATATGGCTTATGTCTCCATGTCTTTGGCTGGTGCTTGGGATTGAGGTAGGTAAGAAGCATTTGTATGAAAGTTTTTGCATGAATATATTCAGCACTTTATTGTCTTTGGTTAAATAGCTAGCAGGGGAATGGCTGGATCTTATGGTAAATATTTGTTTAATTTCTTAAGAAGCTGCTGAACTGTTTTTCAGTAGTTTTTACCCCTTTACATCTCCACCAGTTCCTCTACATCCTTCCCAAGTCTATGTGGTCATTCTTTTACATTTTTTCCATTCTAATAGGTTTGGTTTTTGTTGCTGTTGTTTGAGATGGAGTCTCACTTTGTCACCCAGGCTGAAGTGTAGTGGCGCGATCTCAGCACACCGCAACCTCTGCCTCCTGGCTTTAAGTGATTCTTCTGTCTCAGCCTCCTGATTAGCTGGGATTACAGGTGCCCACCACCACACCTGGCTAATTATTTTTTATTTTAGTAGAGACAGGGTTTCACCATGCTGACCAGGCTGGTTTGAAACTCCTAACCTCAAGTGATCTACCTGCCTCAGCCTCTCAAAATGCTGGGATTATAAGCATGAGCCACCATGCCCAGTCAATAGGTTTGGTTTTAATTTGTTTTTCCTTAATGATAAATGCTGGTGAACATCTTTTCTTGTGCTTATTTGCCATCCATATATCATTTTGGTGTCTGTACAAACCTTTCGTCCATTTAAAAAATTGAATTGTGTGTCTTCTTATTGAGCTTTAAGAGGTTTTAAAAAATATTTATATTCTGGATTATAGTCCTTTATGAGATATATATTTTGAAAATATTTTCCCCCATTTGTGGTCTTTTTTGTTCTCTTAATAGTGTTTTAGAGAGAGCACATTAATTTTGATGAAGTCTAATTTGTTTTGCTCTTACGTGTAAATGACAAATTTGTGCCTTGCACACAGCCACAAAGACTTTTTTTGTTGGGGGTGCACGGCTGCATATTCAAGCTTATGTACGTTTGAGGTCAGGGCATGGAAAAATACTGAGGCACTGTGTGTGTGTTATTTGTGCATGAGAATGTAACTCCTCGACCCTGAAAACAGGATAAGGAGCGGAGTGTGTGATAAGGAACGCTGAAAACAGCCTCCTGAGAATGTGGTTTGAGTGCTTTTACAAGGTCATATGCGCCTCAGGACCCGACCTCAAAAAGCCATCTAGTGGCTGCTTGTGGTTTAACAAGCCCTTTCAATAAATACTTGGCAGATGAATTCTGAGGTGGCGCTCTCTCAGAAGAGATGCTCCCTGCTGTGCTCAGCTGGAGTTGTCTACGAATTCATTCTTGGTGTTCACTGCAAGCTATAAGCTTTGCATTTTTGATACGCTTTTGTTCTATAAGTCATTTCTTCAGGTTTTATGTTTAGGTCTATGTTAAATTTTAAAGTAATTTTTGTATATGGTACAGGTACAAGGTATGGATCCAAGTTCTTTTTTTTTTGAGACAGGGTCTCGCTTTGTGTCCCAGGCTGCGGTACAGTGGCACAGTCACCACTTGCTGCAGCCTTGACCTCCTGGGCTCAAGGGATCCTCCCACCTCATCTTCCTGAGTAGCTGAGACTGCAGGTATACACCTCTAGGCCTGGCTAATTAGAAAAAAAAATTTTTATAAAGATTGGGTCTCACTATTTTGCCCAGGCTGGTCTCAAACTCTTGGGCTCAAGCAATCCTTCAACCTGGGCCTCCCAAAGTGCTGAAGGAGACCCAGGCATCTGGGGTCACCTCCCACTTGACTTCCACATTGCATTTCAATAGAAGAAAAGGCTGGCCGACTGGCGCCTCCTGAATCACCTTCCTGCAAATGGTGATTAGGGAATTGGTACTAGGGAATCTCTCTGGAAGACACTGTTTTTACTTAAACAAGATCAAACCCCCACCCCACTCCTCCATCCAGAGACCAGAAACCTTTCACATATAGCTCTTAAAGCTGTAAACCCAAAACCCTTTCACCTGTAATTTCTAAGGCTTTAAACCTAATATTCTTTCACGTGTAATATCTAGAGTGTAAGCCTATATAAAGGCAGAGCCTTTCTTTGTTAGATGAGCTGGGTTATTTAGACAAATCATCACCCAGCTCTCGGCCGTAATAATAAACTCCTTCCTTCCCTGTTCGGTGTTTGAGAGCTCTGTTTCTCACGGCCACTCCTGCTATAGCATGAGATACTGTACCCAGCCTCATTTTTTTTTAGGTTGGATATCCAGTTGTTTTAGCACAATTTGGTGTAAAGATTGTTTTCTCCACTGAATTACATTTGCATCTTTCTCAAAATTGTTCATTTCAATAGCAGTGAGCAGACCTAGTACCCAGATCTTGGTTTTTAAAACGACTCTTCGGTATAAAACAATCTAGAGCTCCTTGAAGTGGCTGATTTTAGGACTGAGGCAGGAAATACACAAGATGAGCCTGGAACATCTTGTAGCACCAGAAAGCAAGGAAGTGCGAAAAAACGGTGTTACATGACAGGAGCCAACTGAAAGAGCTCCCAATGGTCAAAGCTGGAAAAATTAAGAGCAGCAGAATAAATAAAGTAGTATTGGAGTGTAACTTAGAGAATGCAGTAAATATCCATGAGTTTATAATCATGGATATTTTGGTAAAAGTTTCTTAAGCGGTTGGAAAGAATGTGTATTCTGTTTTGTTGGGGTGGAATATTCTACAAATGTTAGATTAAGTTGATTGATAATGCTGTTCAAATCTACTATATCCTGCTCATTATCTGGAAGACAATGAAATCTCTGGAAGATTGGGAGAGGAAGGCTGAAATCTTGTTATAATTGTGAATGTTTCTATTCCTCTGTGCTGTTCTATTAGATTTTTCTTCATATGTTTTGAAGCTCTGTTATTGGATGTGTTGAAGTCAAATAAAATATAGAGATGAATCTCTAAATTTAAAATGTTTTATTTTGGAAGGAAGAATTGCAATTTGCGGCATACACACAGACCAGGTGGTTTTTGGTATGTCTAAAGAACAAAGAGAAGGTTAGAGGTTTCATGAAAAGGAGAAGTGTTACATATTGTTTTGTAAGAAAGTACATTGGCACTGGTAAGGTTCTGGGGAGCTGGCAAGTTCTGACTGGTGAGTGATGGTGGTGGGTCAAACTGCTTTTAGAGTTGCAGAAGATTGTTTTAATAGCTAATTAGATAAACTGGTTTCAGTTTACAACAGCTAGGCTTTCAGAGAATTACATTCTTGGAGCAATGTTATGTGCCCTGAGTGCTTTTATTTCTCTGGCCTCTTGACTTTGTTTTAGTTGGGTATGACAAGAATAACCCAATTTGTGTGATCAACTTTCACACATGTAAATATTTGGAATTGCTACATTCTCTTGATTAATTGACCCCTTTATCATCATCAGATGACCTTATTTATCCATGGTATTATTTCTTGCTCTAAAGTTTATGTTGTTTGATATTAAAATAGCCACTTTTTTTGATGAGTGTTAGCGTGGTATATCTTTCTCCACCATTTAATTTTGATAGGTATATTTGAACTGCATTTATTGTAGGCAATATAAAATTGGGTCTTTTTAAAATGGAATCTGATCATCAATCTCTGCTTTTTAATTAGGATGTTCATATTATTTATATTTGATGTGATTATTCATATAGTTAGGATTGAGTCTGCAACCCTGCAGCTTGTTTGCTTTTTGCTCCATCTGTTATTTGTTCCATGTTTTCTCTTTGTCTAACTTCCTTTGGATTAATTGAATATTTTTAATGTTTTCATTTGATCTCCTTTGTTGACATTTTAGCTATAACTATTTCTCTTGTTCTTTTTTTTTTTGAGACAGAGTCTCACTATGTTGGCCAAGCTGGAGTGCAGTGACATGATCTCGTTGGCTCACTGTAACCTCCTCCTGCCAGGTTCAAGCGATTCTCCTGTCTCAGCCTCCCAAGTAGCTGGGATTACAGGTGTGCACCACCACACCCGGCTAATTTTTGTATTTTAGTAGAGACGGGGTTTCACCATGTTTGTCAGGCTGATCTCAAACTTCTGACCCCAGGTGATCCACCTGCCTCGGCCTCCCAAAGTGCTGGGATGACAGGCATGAGTGACCACGCCCAGCTGCATTAGGGTTTACTATATACCTCTTTAACTTATTAGTCTATCTGCAAGTGATATTATACCGCGTCCTGTATAAGAATTTTACTGTGTTATATTTCTATTTCTTCCTTCTCAGACTTCATGCTATATTGTCATATATTTTACTTATATAATGATAAACACCATATTGCATTATTATTATTTTTGTTTACATTCATCTATCTTTGACAGATTTTTTTTTTTGAGATGGAGTTTCACTCTTGTCCCCCAGGCTAGAGTGCAATGGTGTGATCTCGGCTCATTGCAACCCCTGCCTCCTGGGTTCAAGCGATTCTCCTGTCTCAACCTCCCGAGTAGCTGGGATTGCATACGCCCGCCATCACACCCAGCTAATTTTTTTTTTTTTTTTTTTTTTTTAGTAGAGACGAGGATTTCACCATTTTGGCCAGGCTTGTCTTGATCTCCTGATCTCAGGTGACCCACCCTCTTTGGCCTCCCAAAGGGCTGGGATTACAGGCATGAGCCACCATGCCCAGCCTCTTTTACTGATATTTATTGAGACAGAGTCTCGCTCTGTCACCCAGCTGGAGGGCAGTGGTGCGATCTCGGCTCACTGCAACCTCCACCTCCTGGGTTCAAGTGATTCTCCTGCCTCAGCCTTCTGAGTAGCTGGGACTACAGGAGCACACCACCAAGCCCAGCTAATTTTTGTATTTTTGGTAGAGATGGGGTTTCACCATGTTGGTCAGGCTGGTCTCAAGCTCCTGAACTAGCAATCCACCCACCTCGGCCTCCCAGCATGCTGAGATTACAGGCATGAGCCACAGTGCCCGGACTACATATTTTTAAACAAGAAAACAGTCATATATTTACCTGTGCAGTTATCACTTCTGTTGTTCTTCATTCCTTTGTATAGATCTGCATTTTCATATAGGATCATTTTTCTTCTATCTGAAATACTTCTTTTAACATTTCTTTTAGTTCAGGTCTGCTGGTAGTAAATTGTTTCAGCATTTCTTTTTCTGACAATCTGTTTCACTTTGGATTCATTTTATACTGGATTTAGAATTCTACACTGACAGTTTATTTTTCTTTCAGTAATTTAAAAGGTATGGCTCTCCTATATTATCACTTGCATGGTTTCTGGTGACCAGTCTGTTGTCATCCGTTTCTTTGTTTCTCTATCTGCCGTGTCTCTTTTCTCTCTGGCTACTTTTGTTTTTCTCTTTATCACTGATTTTGCACTCTTTTATTATGAGGTGGCTTCATTTAGTAAGGAAACTTCATTACTTGTGCTTGGGTTTGTTGATCTTCCTGTATCTGAATTTGTAAGTTTCATAAAAATCTGAAAAATTACTATTTTTCTGTACCCCTTGCTCCCTCTTTCCATTTACACATGTATTAGGCTGTCTGAAGCTGTCACACAGCTCACTGATACTATTTTTGAAAATTATTTTGTTCTGTGTTTTATTTTGGGTAGTATGTATTGCTGTGTCTTCAAGTTCACTAATCTTGCCTTCTGCAATGTCTAATTTGCCATTAATCTCATCCACCGTGTTTTTCATCTTAGTCATCATAGTTTTCATCTTCAGAAGTATGATTTGGGTCTTCAAAAAACATCATTCACTGGAGTTAGAGCTCCTGAAAAAAAGGAAAAATAAAAATACCATCTATGTCTCTTCTTAACTTTTTGAATATATGGACTACAGTTATAGTAACTGTTTTTGATGTTCTTGCCTGCTAATTCTAACATCCGTGCCATTTCTGGATCAGTTTAAGGTGACTGATTTCCCCCTCATTGTGGGTTTTTTCTTGCGTTTTGTGTGCTGTTATTTCAACTGGATGCTAGATTCTGCGGATTTTACCTTGTGTTGCTGGATATTTTATTACTCTTATAAATACTCTTGAGCTTTGTTCTGGGATGTAGTTAAGCTGCTGAGAAGAAGCTTGATCCTTTCAGGTCTTGCTGTCAAGATTTGTTAGGTCAGATCAGAGCAGCACTTTTTTTCTAGCGCTAATTATTCCCTGTCACTGAGGCAAGAGCTTTTTGCTTCTACTACCCAGTGTCCTTGAATTGCCAGGTTTCTAGTTTGGCTGGTAGAAAGAGGTGCCCTTGTCAGCCCTCTGTGAAGCCAGGTGCTGTTCTCCGTATTCCTTTCTGATCATTCCTTCTCTGCTCTCTGGTGGTTTCCTGACATGCTTGCACTGATCAGTAATCAAACAGACCCTCCACAGAAGTCTGGAGTTTTCTCCTTTCCTGCTTTCTGTTGCCTGTTACCCTTTCCTGTGAACCCCTGCTGCCGTGGCCTCCCCAGCTCAGGGAGCCTGCCCTCCGCCTTGTTTCTTCTCCCTGTCCCTAGGCACTTGCTCGAGGTGGTGTGCCCAGCAGTCACAGAGCTGCCACAGGGATCATTAGCTTTGATCGCCTCACATCCGCTGGTCTGAAAACTATTGTTTTGTATGTTTTTTTCCGGATTTTGGTTGTGTCTAGGGGAAGGGTAAATTCATTTCCTTTTATTCCATGTGTTAGATGCATAAGTGTCCACTGACTTTTAACATATTATTTTTCTTTCAAAACCCACATTAGAAAGAACCCTTCCTCTGTAACGACAACTGACAGCTTGACAAAGTGTGTTCCCATTGTTCAGGGACTGCTCTGCTTTTCAAAGCAAGCCTGTGAGGTGAATTCCATATCCCAATTTTACAGATAAGGAGACAGAGCCTCAGAGAGGTGAAGGGACTTGTTCAAGGTCACACAGACCCCCTCTGTAGTGGGGATGTGGGCTTGATCCTGGCTCTGCCTGTACAGACTGTGTGACCTGCTGTAGTTCCCAGCAGGGGAAACAGCCATATGGGGTAAGGGTTGGTATTACTGTTTAATTTTTAATTTTTTTTTTTTTTTGGTGGGGAGTAGACAGGTGGACTTTGAGAGTGATATTTCTAGGGTCACAGCGTTATTGAGCTGTGGCACCTGGAGAGAATCATGGGGATCTCTGTGAGTGGTCCTCTGACGACTGCACCCCCATTCAGAAGAGAAAGAAGTGTGCTTTTTAAAATTTTTTTTGAGTCTTTTGTGTGTGTGTATGGGGGGGAGTCTCTCTTTGTTGCCCAGGCTGGAGTACAGTGGTGCAATCTCAGTTCACTGCAGCTTCTGCCTCCTGAGTTCAAGTGATTCTCATGCCTCAGCCTCCTAAGTAGCTGGGATTAGAGGTATGTGCCACCATGCCTGGCTAAATTTTTGTATTTTTAGTAGAGACGAGGTTTCACCATGTTGGCCAGGCTGGTCTTGAACTCCTCACTTCAAGTGATCCACCTACCTTGGCCTCTGAACGTGCTGGGAATATAGGCCTGAGCCACAGTGCCTGGTCAGAGAGTGTGTCTTTTATCTAATGCATCTGCCAGGGAATCAGGCTTCTTGTCAGAGCTGTGGAGTTGGGAATTTGAAACCCCTGAAATCTCGGGGATAGTGGGGAGTTACGGGCGCCCAGTGGTAGAGTGGGTGGGGTGAGAGGAGGGAAGAGCACCAGAAGGTTAGAGGGTAGAGTTGTGGAAGCGGTGGGCTTGCTGAGGTGGGGGCAACACCAGCACTCCATCCCTCTCCACCCAACTCCTGGTTTGTGTGATTATCTCTGCTCCCCTTACTTCTGGGTGAAAAAGGTGGGGAAATAAATTCACGAAGCTGTGAGCAGGTGAGGTGTTAGGGAGACAGCTTGCCAGGGCGGGCAGCACAGAGGACTGGCGGGTGGGGAGGGAGGCGGTGGGCAGGGTGGGGAGGAAAGTGGTGGGAGGTGAATGTGTGGATCCTCAGATCTCCGAGAAACAGGGTGGAGGGGGTAGGCTGGTGTACAGAGTTGCAGGTGGGGCACTGGTGGTTGATACCTGCGCACAGGTGTTTCCTGGGAAGAAGGTGATGTGGTCTTTTCCTGGCCATGGGGGAGGCTTTGAAATGTTCTGGGAGAATTTCTTTTATAATGAGATTCTTTTTAGACTGGGTTTTTTAAAGTGTGGAATGGAACAGAATAGTGCCATTTATTAAGTGCCTACTACATGCTCAGGATCCATTTCACATGCATCAACCTGTTTCATTCTCACAATTCTCACGTAAGGTAGTAACTATCAATTCCACTTCATAGGTGCAGAATTTGAGGCTCAGGTCATGGAGGTGGCTCACTCAAGCACGCTGTGCTTTGTGTTGTGTGTGTGTGTTGTGTGTGTGTGTGTTTTTGAGATGGGCTCACGCTGTCACCAAGGCTGGAGTGTAGCAGTGCAATCATAGCTCATAGCTCACTGCAGCCTCAACCTCCCCAGCGCAAGCAGTCCTCCCACCTCAGCCTTCAAAAGTGCTAGGATTACAGATGCGAGCCACCAGCCTGCTTTGTTGTTGTTATTGTTGTTGTTTTGAGACAGGGTCTTGCCCTTTGCTCAGGCTGGAGTGCAGTGATGCAATCTTGGCTCACATAGTCTCCTCGTCTGAAGCCATCCTCCCACCTCAGCCTCCTGAATAGCTGGGATTATAGGTGTGTACTAACCATGCCCAGCTAATTTTTTGTATTTTTTGTAGAGATGGAGTTTCACCATATTGCCTAGGCTGGTCAAGTCATCCGCCCACCTCGGCCTCCCAAAGTGCTGAAATTACAGGCATGAGCTTATTTTTTTTTAATGCAAGATGTTGATGGGGGCTGGAGGCTGTTTAGACAGAATTCATGGGGGAGTGCCTTGACCTCAGCTTCGCAGATTTGGAGCGGAATGAGAGAAGATAATACGATATTTAAGATTGTGCCAAACACAGTATTAGGTTCCTATATGCATCCTGCATGGTAAATGCCATTGAGTGAACTGATGTCATGTTGACTACTACGATAGTTAACTCCTCTTCCTGTGGGAAGCTAGAGCTTCTGTTAGTATTTGTACGTAAACTGTCCCAATTTTTTTTTTTTTGAGATAGAGTCCTGCTGTGTCGCCCAGGCTGGAGTGCAGTGGCTCAATCTCAGCTCATTGCAGCCTCTACCTCCCAGGTTCAAGTGATTCTCCTGCGTCAGGATCTGGAGTAGCTGGGATCACAGGTGTGCACCACCATGCCTTAGTTTATATTTATAAATATAAATAAATTTGTATTTATAATATAAACAATATAAATATAAATAATTTATAATTTATAAAAAATTATAAATAATTTTTGTATTTTTAGTAGAGATGGGCTTTTGCCATGTTGGCCAGGCTAGTCTTGAACTCCTGACCTCAGGTGATCCACCCACCTCGGCCTCCTAAAGTGCTGGGATTACAGGCGTGAGGCACCGAGGCCGGCCCCGTTGTCCCAATTTTTAAATGCTGACATTTAATTGAAAAAAAAAAATCATGTGGGCCAAACAGTGCAGTTTTTGACCGCATTTCTTCCCATGTAGTTCTTGAGTGCAGGTGAAAGGAGTTTTGGGTAGTAGAGCTCCTGCAGTGCCGGGCTCTGTGCTAGGGTGACTGGGGACAAAGGCAAGTCAGCCAGGACTCCCTGGGAGGCTTTGATCCAGGGGTGAGAGCAGCCTTCTACATGGGAAAGGGGCACTGTAACAGGATTTGGTGTAATGGGATTTGACACACATTATCCTTGAGCTCCTTAGGCATGGATCTGCAGAATGCTTTTTGTAGCTGAAATGGAAAAAGTAAAACAATTTGCAGCAGGCTTTCTTCCCCACTAGGGCTTTTGAGTTTCCTGAGGGCTTTCCCCATCTCATTTGAGTTATTCCATTAAAAGAGCGGTTATCCCAATTTCCTGGGGGTAGGGGTAGGGGGTGATTAAGGCTCACAGGAAATAAGTGTCCGAGCGTCACACAGGCTGGGATGAGGGAGAGGCCAGTCTGGGACCCAGCTCTCCTGAGTCTGTTTCCCAGCTTGTGACAGAAAGGGAGGGGGAAATGGGTCAGGCTCCAGAGTAGTTGGGATCACAGGTACGTACGACCAAGCCTTAT